>NC_063173.1:15891767-16191767 GCF_023159225.1 Perognathus longimembris pacificus | reverse complement strand
TTATATGTTGAGTAATTGTTTGGTTTTAGTTACATACTGTTGGGTCGCTGCCCCAATCCTGTGGGGAATACTATTTGACAAGCAATTTTTAGTTTCACAGACTTGGTCTCTACTGTCTCTCCGTCTCCCTTTGTTAACAGTCATATATCAGGGAGATCATGCCCCTTTGTTTTCTGTGTTCTAGGCTTGTCTCGCTCAACATTATTTGTTCAAGTTCTGACCATTTCCCTGCGAATAACAATATTTCACCATTCCTAATTGCTATGTAGTATTCCATTGTGTATAAGTACCATATTTTTTGGATCCACTCGTCTGTGGAGGGGCATCTGAGTTGTTTCTATATTTTGGCTATTGTGAATTGTGCCATGATAAACATGGAAGTACAAATGTCTTTTTGATATCTTGGGGTTTGCTGTTTAGGATAGATGCCTAGGAGTGGTATGGCTGGGTCATAGGGTAGGTCTATATTGAGCTTTTTGAAGAACGATTTTCTTAATGGAAGCACTGTACCCAGTTAGATACCCATTTTATCATTTTATCTTGGAGACAAGGCTAGGTTGTGACACAGGATCTGCAGGTGATTTCTTTTGGTGGGGCTACTAAGAATCTGAGACGAGTGGTCTCTGAAATAAAGGTTTATCGAGCAGTTCAAGAGGCTATCCCAACATGGAAAGACCGGTCCCAGGACAAATTCCCAAAGCTACTAGCATGGCCTGTCAGTAGTTGGGAAAATAGCCATGGGTTCTAAAGGGCTAGGATGTTTTATAATGGAATTCTGAGCAAAACAAACATAAATTATTTACCTAATACCTAAACTGTCTGTTATTGAGAAGGCAGGGCAAATGGAAGTGGGCAAAGTCCTGAGATAGAGGAGGGCTCCTCCATGAGGGAATTTTTTTGCTGCTTCTTGGTTGGTTGATTCTAAAGGAGAATGTGATGTGGCCTTGGTGTATGTGTAATGTGTGTGGGGGTAATGAGTTAAAATGGTGTTCTCTTATTTCTCTCATTCCTGTATGTTTTATAATTTAGGACATCTCAGATTTCTTCTCTTACCAAACTCTTTAGAAGAGAGTAACCTAGTGAACAAGGACATATCACTCTTTTTCCTTCACCTTCCTTTTACCTGAAGTAGCCATGATTCTGGAGCAGAGCAGATGTCTTGCAACCAAACTTAGGAACCTGTGAGCAGATGCCAGGCTTCTAAAGAGGCAGAATGCATCATGGGACCATGACGGCCTTGTGCTTCATCCCGCAAAAGCAAAAAGAAAGCCCCCCAAAACTTGAATGTTACTTGAGAAACATATCATAATGATATTGTTACCAACCAATGTAAATTAGTGAAAACTTATGTGGAGTGGAAAATTAGATATTTTAAAAGTCCACCATGCATTTAAGTTTTAAGTCAGAAAATTTTATATTTTTTTAAATTTTAGAACTATTTGGCAATAAAAAATTCTAGAAAGTAAACATACAGTTGTGATTTTCTTCCTGAAAAATCTGGACAAATAACAACTAGTAGGCTAAACCAATTTTAAGGCATTATTTTCCCCACTAAAGATATCCCAAACAAAATTGAAATGAAGAGCAAATAATGTATGTAGCTTCATTTCAAATGTTCATAGTTTTTTAAAATCAGAAAGTAATATATACTGCTCAAAGAAAATCTGCCGAAGATAAAGACGTCACTTCCAATTTTAACATTAGAAATATTCACATTACCGACATTTTGTGAGTTCTGCCATTTTCCTTTCTGAAACTGTAGAAATGCTCTACCGCTGAATTACATCCTCACAAGAATTTTATTTTTCCCATGTAGACATTTGTTATTGTTATTTACATAACTTGAATCACAGGATTATTCAAGTCTGTGGTTCCTTTCTTTTATTTTTTTATTTTTGGCAGTCCTGGGGCTTGAACTCAGGGGCTGGGCACTGTCCCTAAGCTCTATTTTGCTCAAGGCTGGTGTTCTACCACTGGAGCCACAGTGCCACTTCTAGCCTTTTCTGTGTATATGGTACTGAGGATTCGAACCCAGGACTTCATGCATGCTAGGCAAGCACTCTACCACTAAGCCACCTTCCCAGCCACTCCCCCTTTCTTTTACAAACAATGTATAAGGTATTAACTTAGAGCATTCTTATCACTGGAGATAGAGTCTCAAAGATTTCCCTACCTGGGCTGGCTTTGAATCATGATTTTAGATCTCAGCCTCCTGAGAAACAAGGATTACAAATGTGAACCACCAGTGCTTGGCTCCATTTTGGGATTTCTGAGGTCTCTCAGCTTGTTCCCCATGAGTAGGCCCAGGCCTATTCTTTCACCTGCATGGCTGTGAGGTGGGAGAAGAGATATTCTTAGGTGGAGACAGAAGGGCATGGAGGCATTATTGACACACCAGCTTCTCTCTTTTCTGTGTAGATTGTGGAAGCCCACTTTTCTCTTGCCTGAACATTTTGTTTAGTATTCAGGCTGAGGATGTGCCAAAGGCACTGGATTTCAAGGGCTCTGCAGAAGAAATCCACAACTGACTTATAAAGATGATCTGATCTGGGCTGGGAATATGGCCTAGTGGCAAGAGTGCTTGCCTCCTACACATGAAGCTCTCGGTTTGATTCCCCAGCACCACATATATGGAAAACGGCCAGGAGGGGCGCTGGGGCTCAGGTGGCAGAGTGCTAGCCTTGAGCGGGAAGAAGCCAGGGACAGTGCTCAGGCCCTGAGTCCAAGGCCCAGGACTGGGCAAAAAAAAAAAAAAAAGATGGTCTGATCTTTTTCCTTAGTTATACTATAAGATCTTTTTCTTTTTTCCTTCCTTCCTTCCTTCCTTCCTTCCTTCCTTCCTTCCTTCCTTCCTTCCTTCCTTCCTTCCTTTCTTCCTTCCTTCCTTCCTTTCTTTCTTTTTTTTTGTGTATAAGATGTTGAACTGAGGCCAGGTGGCAGTGGCTCATGCTTGTAATCCAAGCTACTCAGAAGACCTGAGATCTGAGGATCGTAATTCAAAGCCAGCTTGGGCAGGGAACTCTGAGAGACTCTTATCTCCAATTAACCACCAGAAAACCAGAAATGGCGCTGTGGTAGATCTCTAGCCTTGAGCTGAAGAGCTCAGGGACAGTACCGAGGCTGAGAGTTCAAGCCCCATGACCAGAAAAAAAGAGATCTTGAATTGACCAGTAACTGATGGATGAAGTAGTATAAGTCTGTACTCAAATCATTTTCACTTGTATATGTCTTTAAAGACTTTCATTATCAAGTTGTTCTAGTCCCTGCATGACTTTGGGTTAAATGCAAGTGACATTTAAAGGCCAACTCCCTTTATAGCAAACTGAATAAATAGCCTGTTTGTATTTGGGTTGTCTTTGCTTATTCACAGAAGCCACACTCCACTGACAATAGTTCATGCTATACCATCATCAAAATCATCATCATCATCATCATTGCCAGAACCATCATAATCACAACTGTCACCACCATCACCATCACCACCACCAAAGTCACCACCACCACAATGACCACCTTCATCACCATTATTGCCACTACTTGTACCTACACCACTACCACCACCACTACCATTGTTATCACTATAATTGTCATCAACATTGTAATCACCACTACCACCACAATCAGTATCACACAACTACTGCTACTTCTACCACCATTATCATTACAACTTTCACTGTGATCACTACCTCTACCACCACTATTTTCACCACCACTACTACTCCTATTACTACCACTACTACCACAATCATCATCATTGATATGACTACTACCACCATCAACATCAAAATTACCACCAATACTACCATTACCACATCTTCACCACCACCACTATCATCATCATCTCTACGACTTCCACCATCACCATTATCACTACCTGTCCTATTACCATCGTCACTAGCATTACTTTTCTTTTTTTGGGTGCCTGTCTTGAGGCTTGAACTCAGGGCCTGGGCATTGTCTCTGAGCTTCTTTGCTCAAGGCTCTAGCATGCTATAAGTTGAGTCACAGCTCCACTTCTAGCTTCTATTTTGATGGCTAATTGGAGGTAAGAGTCTCATGGCATTTCCTGCCTAGGAAGGCTTGGAACCTCAGTCCTCAGCTCTCAGACTGTTGAGCAGCTGACAGGTATGAGCCAGAAGTAGATCTGTGGCTCAAGTGGTAGAGTGCTAACCTTGAGCCCAGAAAGCTCAGGGACAGCGCCCAGGCCCTGAATTCAAACCTCAGCATCAGCACAGAAAAAAAAAAGGATCTCATTGGTATATGCAACTTGGATGTAAGACACAGTTCCTTCCAGGAAGTAAATAAAGGCAGTTCAAGAAAGGTGGTATTTTCCCTACCATTTGAGTAAAACTAGACATTCACTGCAAAAGAAAAATCTCAATCTCTGTTATCACAATTGTCAAGCACAGCTTGCTTTTCTGAACACAGAAGCTTTTGCTAGTAAATTCTGAGGAATCAGATATTTGCTACTTTACAGAATTCAGACACACTGCTTCAAAATACAATGGTAGCAACCTGTTTTGAGTGTTAACGCTTCTGGATGAGTTATTTCTGTTTACTCCATTAGAAATCAGAAACAGGGCAGAGTATCCTGATTTTATGACAAGGCCAGCTCTGCAGATGCTGAAGCACTTTGTACGCCAGGATGGCACGAAGCTGTGGATGTGTGAAGAGCACAGACTCCCATCCTACCCTGCAAACGTGTCTCCTGGCCTATTCCTTTCCTCCAATGTTGTAGTCAGATACAGCTATTTAACGACTACCTTCCATTGCACTTTTATTTTGAGTAGTGGTTCTTCAAAGTTGTCTTAGGGACCTCTGGGAGACGCTGAGACACCTTTTGGGGTTCTATAAGGTCAAAATTACATTCATGCTAATATTAAGATATGCCTCATAATTTTCATACATCCTTTCAGGAACTATGGCAGTTTCCCAGAAGTTATATGATACATCATGTCCCTAGAGATTGAATGAAGATACATTATGTACCTAGAGACTGAATGCAGAAACAGACATGAGAACTTAATTGTAATCTCAGCCAGATACTTAAGAGATTCACAAAAAATGTAAAATAATGGCACTCTTCTCAAACTTTTTTTCGAACTCAGGCCCTGGGCACTGTACCTGAGCTTTTTGTATTTAAGGCTAGCACTCTACCATGTGAGCCACAGCTCTACTTCTGGCTTTTTGGTGTTTAGTTAGAGTTAAGAGTCTCATAGGCTTTACTGCCCAGGCTGACTTTGAACTGTGAGCCTCAGATCTCAGACGCCAGAGTAGCTAGGATTATAGGTATGAGCCATTAGTGCCTAGCTCTCTGAACAATTTTTTTTTTTTTGCCAGTCCAAGGACTTGAACTCAGGGCCTGAGCCCTGTCCCTGGCTTCCTTTTGCTCAAGGCTAGCACTCTGCCACTTGAGCCACAGCGCCACTTCTCACCGTTTTCTATATATGTGGTGCTGAGGAATGGAGGCCAGGTATACAAGGCAAGCACTCTTGCCTCTAGGCCATATTCCCAGCCCTCTCTGAACATTTTTTAAAGGTCAAACTATTTCCCATCAACATGGCTATTTGCAATAATATGTAATAGGGATATGACAGTTCTGATGAGTTAAATACTTTCAAAACCGTTTTAAATTCTAATATAGTAAGTAGCATTTCCTATAATCTATTATTACTCTAATGTATACATTGCAAGAGGATGAAGGAATCCTACTAGAGATTGAGAATGCTGGTTGAGAGAAAAAATTCACTGAATGCCATGCCTCAATGTATGTAAGAGGAAGGATATGTGTTGATTTTTTTGTGCCCCTGGCCTTTCATGAAACAAACACCCCACCAAAACAAAACGAAACAAAACCAGGCAACAGAAATATTTGTGTTTACAGGTCTCTGGACTCCTAGAGCCAAACACTCTTCCCCTACAGTTATTTCGTTTCCTTGGTAACTAAATGTAGCTGCCACCTGTGGCCTATTAACAACCTCGCCCGGCCAGTGGGATTCCTTGCGCGAGATGATTGTCTGGGAATAATTAGGAAACTTGGTAAGGAAGTTTCCTCAAGCAGGAAATTGGTTCCTCTGGAACTTGTTAAATATCCACTCCCCAGTCAAGATCATGAAAACATTTACTGAAGCCAGTTAAGAGTGTTCAAATCTTCTGGGAGCCCTTACCAAAGGTGACTGTGTCAGGAACTAGGGACTCTGAGTTTATTCTTACAGGTTTAGATGCCAGCTCTAAGCTATGATGAGGGTGCAATTAGCTTGGAAAGACTTCTGACTTTCTAATGAAGCCATGCTTTTAAGTCTCTCCCCGGGGCTAACAATGGTCTAAAGCAGGGGTGTGAGATGTAATTAAACTCTACTCTAAAATACAGGTGTTGTCCATCACCACAGGAGAATATAGTAATTGTTACCGAGGCTTGCCAGACCTGCTGGCCAGATGGGAATTTCTAACAACTCCAACAGTCTCAACTCCATAAAAAGCAATAGCATTTTCCCCTGGATAACCCTTGGAAGCATTAAGATTTACCCTCAATAAGCCTATGAACCTATAAAAACCAACAGAGCAAATCTGAAAGCAAACCGCAGTGTGTCTTCCCCATAATGAAAAATGCTGAAGACTCAGTGGAGTGAAAGGGAAGAACGATAGGCCGAGTCCGGAGGTCTTCATGGCTGTGGCTTCCACTACTCTGCCCCAGGCCAAGCCCAGCCCCTGCAGAGAGAAATCCCTCCTTAGACAGAGAGGCGGTGTCACACCTCCTACTTAGTGCCATTCACATGCTCTCTAGATGACCTGAAATGAGCACGCTTCAGTTCCACCTGAGAGACCGACACATTCCATTCTGGATAGCAGGATCAGATAGGGAGAACGTATCAACGTGAGAAAAGGAGAGAAATAGCAGAAATATGAAAACATAACAAACAGGAGTAGTTTGCATGCCTGCTCTGGGATGGGCACTTGGCAGAGTATGTTATGATTTGAATTTAATGTTCACTATGTATGGCCTGGGAGCTGAGGCACTGTTCTTAACCTTCATTCTATTCATGTGTAATCTGGGCTCTGGAGAGCTTGAATAGTTCTTTCTTTTATTTTTGGCATTTAGTAAGAACTTTACTTAAGGACTTCCTACATGGATAACAATAAACTCCAAAGACTAACCATAAAGGAACAAGTACAAGCAGTTGTCTTCCCTTTCCCCCCTTCCCCCCTTCTCCCCTCCCCCTTCCCCCCTCCTCCTCCTCCTCCTCCTCTTCCTCTTCTTCTTCTTCTTCTTCTTCTTCTTCTTCTTCTTCTTCTTCTTCTTCTTCTTCTTCTTCTTCTTCTTCTCCTTCTTCTTCTTCTCCTTCTTCTTCTTCTCCTTCTTCTCCTTCTCCCTCTTCTCCTTCTCCCTCTTCTCCTCCTCCCTCTCCTTCTTCTCCTTCTCCCTCTTCTCCTTCTCCCTCTTCTCCTCCTCCCTCTCCTCCTCCTCCTCCTCCTCCTCCTCCTCCTCCTCCTCCTCCTCCTCCTCCTCCTCCTCCTCCTCCTCCTCCTCCTCCTCCTCCTCCTTCTCCTTCTCCTTCGTCCTCCTCTTCTTCTCCTCCTTTTTTTTTTTTTTTTTTTTTTGCTGGTCCTGAGGCTTGAACTCTCGGCACTGGGTGCTGTCTCTGAGCTCCTTTTTGTTCAAGGCCAGCATTCTACCACTTGAGCCACAGAAACACTTGCACCTTTTTCTGTGACTTAATTGGAGATAAGAGTCTCACAGATTTTCCTGCCCTGGTGGGCTTCAAACCATGATCCTCAGATCTCAGCCTCCCGAGTATTGTGGATTACAGGTGGGAGCCACTGGTGCCTGGCTTGAGCAGTTTTCTGAGTTTTGAGTCCCAGATGATGCCAGCACACAATAGGTATATTCAACAGAATTTAAGGCAGAATGCAAAACTCTCAAACATTTCATTAAAAAAAAAACACCAGGCAAGATATTCAAAGTGCATATAATACAAAAACAATGACTTCTTATCAAAAGCACTTGGACATTATTGGAGTCACTTAATTATTTCAAACAGAACTATGCACATACCTGCCCCTCCCCCAATCAAATAAATTAAGGGAAAGGCGAGGACAGAAATACAATGAAGACAGTCCATGGTGCTTGAATATTTCATTTAAGTCTAGGAGGCAAGAAATGAAAATAGGATAGCTTTTCTTTTAACTCATAGCTTTTAATAATAGGCATATCACATTCCATTTACTTCTTCATAAGCTAATATTTCCTAAGGCATTGCTCCATGCTAGATTCTAAAATAAACAGCCCAAAATAGATGAGGTTCCTACCTGTCTTGATGGGGCTTATGGTAAATAGTAAAAGAGCAAAAAAAAAAATCACATAAATAAGCAGACAAGCCAAGATAAAGGAATATGCACAAATCAATGAATATGTCTATCTATCATATATATATATTTTTCTATTATCTATCTATCTATCTGACTACCTACCTACTTATCTATCATCTATTATCTGTCTATCTGTCTGTCTATCTTGACTTAGTATGGAGAAGTCAACAAAAATATTCTCAAGAAGGTGATACAGTATTTAAATTAAAACCTGAAGTTTGAATAGGTGTTGACCTAGGAGTTTGCATAGAACAAGCTGATATAATTCTGGGTAGAATCAACGGCCTTTCTCTATGCTAACAACCCGAAGACCAAGGCTGAAATCAGGAAAGCAACTCCTTTTGCAATAGGCCCAAAAAACATAAAATACCTAGGAATAACCTTAACCAAAGAAGGGAAAGACCTCTTTGATGAGAACTTTAAAAGCTTGAAAAACGAAATTAAGTCAGAACTAAGGAAATGGAAAAACCTTCCATGCTCCTGGATTGGGAGGATTAATATAATCAAAATGGCAATATTGCCAAAGGCTATCTATAAATTCAATGCAATACCCATTAATATCCCAAGACCATTTTTTAATGAAATAGAGGAAGCAATCCAGAAATTCATATGGAACTATAAAAGACCCAGAATAGCAAAAACAATCCTAAGCAGAAAGAACAGTGCTGGAGGAACTATAATACCCAACTTCAAGCTGTATTATAAAGCTATTGTAATAAAAACAGCTTGGTATTGGCACCGGAACAGGCCTGAAGACCAATGGAACAGAATTGAAGACCCAGAGATGAACCCACAGAACTACGCCTACTTAATCTTTGATAAAGGAGCTAAAACAATAGTTTGGAAGAAAGATAGCCTCTTTAACAAATGGTGCTGGCAAAACTGGTTCAACATATGCAACAAACTAAAACTAGATCCTTATATATCACCCTGCACCAAAATCAATTCCAAATGGATTAAAGACATTGAAATCAAAACAGACACCCTGAAAACACTAAAGGAAGGAGTAGGAGAAACACTTGGGCTCCTTGGCGCAGGACGGAACTTCCTTAACAAAGACCCAGAAAGGCTACAAATCAAAGAAAGGTTGGACAAATGGGACTGCATCAAACTGCAGAGCTTCTGCACGGCGAAAGACATAGCTCGCAAGATAAACAGAAAGCCCACAGACTGGGAGAAGATCTTTACAGGCCATTCAATGGACAAAGGCCTCATATCTAAAATATAAACAGAATTAAAAAAATTACCTTCATGCAAAACAAAATCGCAAAGAACCAATAGCCCCCTCATCAAGTGGGCTAGAGACTTACAAAGAGACTTCTCTGATGAGGAAATGAGAATGGCCAAGAGACATATGAAAAAGTGCTCTACATCACTGACTATAAAAGAAAAGCAAATCAAAACAACATTGAGGGGCTGGGGATATAGCCTAGTGGCAAGAGTGCCTGCCTCGGATACACGAGGCCCTAGGTTTGATTCCCCAGCACCACATATACAGAAAACGGCCAGAAGCGGCGCTGTGGCTCAAGTGGCAGAGTGCTAGCCTTGAGCGGGAAGAAGCCAGGGACAGTGCTCAGGCCCTGAGTCCAAGGCCCAGGACTGGCCAAAAAAAAAAAAAAACAACATTGAGATTCCATCTTACCCCAGTAAGAATGTCCTATATCAAGAAACCTAACAATAATAACTGTTGGAGGGGATGTGGCCAAAAGGGAACCCTACTTCGTTGTTGGTGGGAATGTAAACTGGTTCAGCCACTCTGGCAAGCAGTATGGAGATTCCTCAGAAGGCTAAATATAGAACTCCCCTATGACCCAGCAGCCCCACTTTTGGGTATCTATCCAAAAGACCACAAACAAAATCACAGTAAAGCCACTAGCACAACAATGTTCATCACAGCGCAATTTGTCATAGCTAGAATCTGGAACCAACCCAGATGCCCCTCAGTAGACGAATGGATCAGAAAAATGTGGTATATATACACAATGGAATTTTATGCCTCTATCAGAATGAATGACATTGCCCCATTTGTAAGGAAATGGAAGGACTTGGAAAAAATTATGCTAAGTGAGCCAGACCCAAAGAAACATGGATTCTATGGTCTCCCTTATTGGGAGTAATTAGCACAGGTTTACGCAAGTCACAGCAGAGAATCACAAGAGTCCAATAGCTATACCCTTATGAGCACATAAGATAATGCTAAGTGAAATGAACTCCATGTTATGGAAATGATTGTTTTATCACAGTTGTAACTACTTTCAACGTCCCATGTATATCTGTAGCTTCTATTATTGATGATGTTCTTGTACCACCTTCCTGTGGTTGTACCTACACTATCTCTGTAATCTTATCTGAGTATATTGGAAACCGTGTATACTGGTATTAGAACTAGGAAATTGAAAGGGAATACCAAAATCGAGAGACACAGGGTAAAAAAAGACAAACAATTACAAAAGCAATACTTGCAAAACTGTTTGGTGTAAGTGAACTGAACACTTCAGGGGGGGAAAGGGAAAGGGGGAGGAGGGTGGGGGGAAAGGGGGAGGAGGGTGGGGGGAATGAGGGACGAGGTAACAAACAGTACAAGAAATGTATCCAATGCCTAACGTATGAAACTGTAACCTCTCTGTACATCAGTTTGATAATAAAAATTTGAAAAAAAAAGAATTCTGGGTAGAAACACAAGGCTTTGTAACAGGAAGAAATAAATATAAAATTCCGGCAAAGAACTTAAAGGTCAGTGGGGGATACATGACTATAGAGGCATTAGGACCACATCTGTTTTTTGTTTTGTTTTGTTTTGCCAGTTCTGGGGCTTGGACTCAGGGCCTGAGCACTGTCCCTGGCTTCTTTTTGCTCAAGGCTAGCACTCTGTCACTTGAGCCACAGCGCCACTTCTGGCCTTTTCTATATATGTGGTGCTGGGGAATCGAACCTTGGCCTTCATGTATACGAGGCAAGCACTCTTTCCACTAGGCCATATTCCCAGCCCAGGACCACATCTGTTAAGACCACTTCATTAAGGAAAATATAGAAATGGTTTATTGTTATATTTTCACAGTCTGTTTGTTTTAAATGTTTTCGTTTGTTTTTCTCCAGGAAGAACTATTTGGAGTGTAGAAGCTGGAGAAAAATGTAGTGAATATGTATGTAACCTGCCGCTAGCTTAAATGAAGTCTTACAACTAAACAATACTTTTGAGTAATAGGACTTCAAGGATAATTGAAATCTTTTCTATATCCATATGGCATAGGAAAAGTTTTAAGCCAAGGGAAAATATAGGCAGATTGGCATTTTGTAAAGGTCTTGGAGAAGATTCATGGTAGACACTGAAGGAGAAGGTAACCAGCATGAATGTGGGAATTCTAGCCAGCTAATTTCTTTCTTTCTTTCTCTCTCTCTCTCTTTCTTTCTTTCGTTCTTTCATGCTATCTCTATTTTTATTAAAGATACTATTTTTCAGTAAATTAATTTTTTTATTAAGGTGATGTACAGAGGGGTTACAGTTATATAAGGTAATGAATACATTTCTTCCCATTTCTTTATTGCCAAAGTGAAGTACAGAGGGGTTACAGTTTTATAGTAAGGCAGTGAGTACATTTCTTATCCAACTTGTTACCTCCTCCCTTATTCCCCATTTCTTTTCTATTTTCACAACATACAGTATTTTTCCCTTAGTGGATGCCTCAATTCCTCAGCACTGTATGATTATATTAACTGAAGTAATTCTATGATCTCTTTCTGGGTTGTGATTTGATTTTATTAGGTATTATCTTTTCTGTTTTTGAGATTTTGTTTCTCTTTCTTTGGTGGTTCCTTCACTTTCAGATTGAGATCTTTATTTTTCTGTGGATAATAATTTTTGATGATCTCTTCATCATTTGACAAGCAAGGCAATTCATGTGGAGGGTGTAAATAACTTCCTATTTGTTTTATGTTGTTGGTACAGTTCACCAGTCTTTCTCAACTTATTTGTTTCTAGTATCCTCACTAGCTTCGAAGGTCTTATAGGAAATTAGATTGTGCCCTTCTGCTCAGGAGAAACAGAATAAAGAAGATTGGCAAATGAAGGGAAATTTATCATTGAACTATATGTATAATTACATTGACTGGGTTTTCTAGAACACAACTTGCAACCACTTTGCCATATAGGTGTTTCATATGTATTGTGATGGCTATAGTTTTCATGTTTGTTGGCTCTTGATATAAGTGAAAGTTTCCTTTTACACAATTATGTCATATAAACATTTCTCTTTCTCAACTATATTATGATGCGGGAAAAGTCTGGGAAGTGGTACTCTAGAGCAAAGCAGAAGACAATTCTCTTCACTAAGATTTTAAAAATTTTTAATTTTTATTTTATTTGTAATGATATGGTTATAGTATCATATTGAACCCAAATTATTTTTATTTGTGGCTTCATATCTTTTTCTTAATTCTAATTTTCTGTTTTTTCTTTATTCCACATCTTCCTTTCTGTCTCTCTCCTTCCTTCCTTCCTTCCTTCCTTCCTTCCTTCCTTCCTTCCTTCCTTCCTTCCTTCCTCCCTCTCTCTATCCTTCCCTCCCTTCTTCCTTCCTTTCCCTTTCTTCTTCCTTTTTTTCTCTCTCTTGGGCAGACTTGTCCAGGATGAGCCATTTACTAGTTATTTCAAACAACTAGATTTTTCTCACTAATTGAGAATAATAATTTCCTGCAATTTATTTAATTCCTGATCTATGTATTTATTTGTCTCTTCTTGCCTAGCAATAATTTTTCTAGCCCCTTTTGTTATATGTTTTATTTTATAAATACTTTTCGTTTTTAAATAATTTTCTTCAGTTTACCCCATTGCACAAATAGTAACAGGAAATGGTTTGTTTTGCTGGAAGCAACTCATTTCTAATTATGCCACCAGTGTAAATTCTATTAAAAAATATCAAGATATTTCTAAGAGAAATACTTATTTCCAAGGGCTTAGAACCTTGTTTGTTCTTTCTACTTTCTGTAATAAATTTTGGTTTTCATTTATTTTGGTGCAAATTATATTTTGTATGATTTCTATTTCTATTTTTTCATGCCCAGCTATTTATTTTAGGACACATGTCAGTATTCTCACTTGTAAACATAAACAATGAAATGTATTTCCTCTCCCCTGCCTCCCAAGATACTTTCAGGGTCTGGTCCCAAATCACTTCCCTTAGGGGCATGAGGCAAAAATGTCAGTTTTTTTTTTTTTTTTTTGCCAGTCCTGGGCCTTGGACTCAGGGCCTGAGCACTGTCCCTGGCTTCTTCCCGCTCAAGGCTAGCACTCTGCCACTTGAGCCACAGCGCCGCTTCTGGCCGTTTTCTGTATATGTGGTGCTGGGGAATCGAACCTAGGGCCTCGTGTATCCGAGGCAGGCACTCTTGCCACTAGGCCATATCCCCAGCCCAAAAATGTCAGTTTTAGAACCACTGAGTGAAGTTTCCTTTTGTTACTGATTTACAATAAATGGGCCAAGAATGGTGGCTCATTCTAGTAATCTGTTACTTGGGAGGTAGCATGTAGGAGGACATTGTTCAAGGCCAGCCAGGCAAAAAGGTAGCATGACTTCTCAACTAACAAGACAGATATGATGGCATATATTCATAATCCCGTATACAAGAGGTATAGGCAGGAAGACTGCAGTCTAAGGCATGGCTGACCAAAAAATGTGAGATCCTATTTGAAAAATCATAATGAAAGCAGAAAAGGATGGAGGCATGCCTCAAGGGCAGAGTGCCTAGCAAGCATGAGGCTGTGAGTTCAAACCCCAGTACTTCCAAGAACAGAAAAACAAAAACAACCATGAATTGTGTCAAAACTCGCATGTCATCCTTGTGCAGGTGCCAAATGAATCTCTGCATCCTTCCATTTTCCAGTCTGTGCTGCTTAGTGAGCTCTGATTTCCGTCTTTTGGAATTGAGACTTTCTTTGTAATTTAATGAATGACCAACTGACATGTCACAGACATTCAAAATGCATGCATTCCTGTGGGATCTAGATAGAGTTAAGCTCATGCTCACTTCTGCTTCATATCAGACTCAGTGCACTTGATTGCCTGCCTGCTGCCACCTGCTGGCCAACAGGTGCTTAGCTGTTCCATTGTTGACCTCCAGTCCATCTGCTCATGATGGCTGATTCCAGTTCCATAAGGAGGATCCTTGCTGACACCCGGGCCTTGCGGCTGCTAAAACCTGGAGAGTCCGGATGGTTAAAAAATAGGTCATGTGATATATCACTCGTTTCCATAACATGGAGTTCATTTCACTTAGCATTATCTTATGCATTCATAGGGGCATAGCTATTAGGCTTTTGTGATCCTCTGCTGTGACTAGCCTAAACCTGTGCTAATTATTCTCTATGAGGGAAACCATAGAGTCCATGTTTCTTTGGGTCTGGCTCACTTCACTTATATATCACTGTTGTAATTACTTTCAGCATGCCATGTGAAACCGTAGCCTCTATTGTTGATGATCCTCTTGTATCCCCTTCCTGTGGTTGTCCCCGTGCTATCACTGTATCTCATCTGAGTACCCTGAATACTGTATATACTGGTATTAGAACTAGGAAAGTGAAAGGGAATACCAAAATCGAGAGACACAGGATAAAAAGATAAACGACTACAAAAGCAATACTTGCAAAACTGGTGTAAACCAACTGAACAACTCATAGGGGGAGAGGAAAAGGGGGAGGGGGAGGGGGGAATGAGGTCAGAGGTAACAAACAGTACAAGAAACGTATCCAATGCCTAATGTCTGAAACTGTAACCTCTCTGTACATCACTTTGACAATAAGAAAATAAAATAAAAAAATAGGTCACGTGAAGACATTAAGTCCCGTTAGATATACTACCCAAATTTAGGGTTGATAGGCCATGAGACTTTGGAGAAAGGAGGACTCAACAGCGGGATATGGTGGTGCATGCCTGTAATCCCAGCACTCTGGGAGGTAGAAGCAGAACTAACTGCAAGTTTGAGTCTAATCTGGCCTACTTGGTGAGATCTTGTATCAACCTCCTCCTTCCAAAAAGAATAATATGTGAATTGTGACTATTATACAACCAGCCAACTTATCAAAAACCTTTCCTTCTCCCTCCCTCCCTCCCTTCCTTCCTTTTCTTTCCTTCCTTCCTTCCTTCCTTCCTTCCTTCCTTCCTTCCTTCCTTCCTTCCTTCCCTCCCTCCCTCCCTCCCTCCCTCCCTCCCTCCCTCCCTCCTTCCTTCCTTCCTTCCTTCCTTCCTTCCTTCCTTCCTTCCTTCCTTCCTTCCTTCCTTCCTTCCTTCCTCCCTCCCTCCCTTTTCTTCCTTCCTTCTCCCTCCCTTTTTGTCCTTTCTTTTTCTTTCTATTTCCTCTCTCTCTCTCTCTCTCTCTCTCTCTCTCTCTCTCTCTCACTCTCTCTGTTGGTAGTATTGGGGTTTGAGTTCAGGGCCTTGCATTTTCTGAGAAACCTTGCCTCTAGTCCTGAAAAATAACTTCTAATGATCTTTTAAAAAGTTTCTTGCTATTATTATTGCTGCTGTTGTTTTTTGTTAGTCATGGGACTTGAACTCAGGGCCTAGGTGCTGTTCCTGAGCTCTTTTGCTCAAGGCTATAACTATACTACTTTGAGCTACAGCACCACTTCTGGTTTTCTGATGATTACTTGGAGATGAGAGTCTCACAGGCTTTCCTGCCTGGGCTGGCTATGAACCACGATCCTTACATTCTGAGTAGCTATGATTATGGGCATGAGCCACCAGCACCTGGCTAAAGCTTATTTTCTAAAGCTTTATAAGCTTCATCAGCTGATAAGCTTTCTTTGTTTCTTTTCAATACAGTAATTATAATTTCTTAAATGTGATGATGGCTCAAATTTATACTTAATATGTTATAAGGAGTCAGAAAAGCCTGCCTGAGACCTGGGTTATAACCACAAGCCTCCTCTGCCTGCCGGTGTGCTGTGACCACGAGAATATTACACATTAGCTTTTCCAATCCCCCGTTGTGTCTATCCTTGTAAGTGCTATGCACATTCTTGTTCACATAAACTTTCTGATGTGTGCTACTCTGAACTCTTCTTTTGCAAGTTACTATAAAGACCACAGGCATCTTTCAATGCAGGAAACAATGATGGTAGCCTATGTGTGATAGGCTTAGGTTGATTTATAAGTCCTTCTCTTGATGGGAAATTAAATGGCTTCTAGGCCTTTGTTCATTTTACAGAATGACAAAATGAATATCCTTGCATTTCCTGCTGGTTATTTTGGGGATAAGGTTTTAAGGACTTTTCTGCTTAGGGTTGGCTCTGAACTGTGGTCTTCCTATATCTGTCTTCTGAGTGCTGGGATTACAGTGTGAACCACTCTACCTGCCATTTTTATGTTTATGTGTACCAGGTGATATAATTCAGATATGAGGTATCTTCCCAACAGACTCTGGTGTGGAAGGCTTGTCCCTCTGATTCAAGTAGAGTTCAAGGGCAGGGCTCTTAGGACACGATTGGATCAGATGAATCCATGAATCTATTATATATGGTTTCATAATTTGACAGCATTGTTGGGAGGTAGTGACATTGTTAGGAGGTGAGGCCCAGTTGGAGGAAGTGGGTCCCAAGGGTGTGACTTTGCCAGATGTATCTTGTCCCCTTCTCTGTGTTACTGCTGTCTCTGCTTCCTGGCTGCTAAGCAGTGAGCAGCTTTCCTCTACCAGGCCCTTCCTCCATGTTGTTTCTCCTTGTCACAGCCCTACAGCAAGGGAGCCAGCTAACCATGGGCTGAAACCTCTGAAACCATGAGCCAAAGTAAATCCTTCCTCCTTTCAGGTTGTTTCTCTCAGGTGTCTATCTCAGCTATGGAAAAGTCTGACTAACACAACTAGTATACAAACATAGTATGTTTATATGGCTATATTCTCTATAAACTATAAAAGCATAAATTAAAGTGGATATTTATTATTTTATTGGTTTGTGAACACTTTTAAACACAGGATTATTAAATTAATTATTATAATTATTTTCACAGTTTGTTGTAGTGTGTTTTCTAATGTCTCATAGTATATTTAAAGCATGTTGTGTGACGAAACGTTATTTTCCCTTATGAGTCCTAGTCTTGGCATCATTTCAAAAAATATATTTCCAATATAATCTATAAAACATAGCTTCTGGGGCTGGGACTATTGCCTAATGGTAGAATGCTTGCCTCATATACATGAAGCCCTGGGTTCAATTCCTCAGCACCACATATATAGAAAAAGCCAGAAGTTGTGCTGTGGCTCAAGTGGTAGAGTGCTAGTCTTGCGAAAAAAGAAGCCAGGGATAGTTCTCAGTACCTGAGGCCAAGCCCCAGGACTGGCAAAAAAAATCCAACAAAATGTAGCTTCTCAGTTGGTAGAGGGCTAGGTAGCCAATGAGCGAAAGCATCAAGTACTGAGTTTAAGCCCTGGTCTCAGACCTAAAGAACAAAACAGCAATAACAAAAATAGCTTCTACTTTTTCATAGGCACCTAGGTTTGGCTATGCGAGAGCTAGAGATCTAATATTTCCAAGTTAGCAGTTAATAGTCTTGTACTACTTTTGAGTGCCATTTATTTTTTCTGCATTAACTTGAAGCATTTAATTTTCTCTTATATTGAGTGCTCAGCTACACATTACTCATCATTTGGGTTTGCTTTTTTTCTTCGATCCATTTTTCTTTATTTAGGGAAGCATCATACATTTAGATAATGCAGCTTAATTGTTTAGTTTGTTGTAGAACATATATACTGTTATTCAAGATTTAAATGTCCAATCTACACTTGTTCTTCTGATAAATTTCCAAATTTAAAGACTATTTCATAGGATATTTTTTTCCAATTGAAAAAATCCTTTCATGAAATCCTCTACTTTCCTGGTGATCTAGCTCATTACTGGGTGTGATGGCCTAGCATGTGTGAGGGTTCAAATTTCACCAGCGTGGGGAAAAATTCTCCATTTTGGGGGAATATTTTTAAAAATTATCTTTGGGTAGTTGTACAAAGGAGTTGACATTCACCAAAGCAGTTTATGAATACGGTGCCTCCTGATCATTGTCACCTCCTTTAACATTTTCACCCACCCCTCCCCAATCCTCATTTAAAAGTGAACAATCCAGTGATGTGTAGTGTAACTACAAGATCATTAAACTACAAGGTTATTTCAGGACATTTTCATCACTGCAAGAGAAACATATACCTGTTCTCAGTCATTAGCAATTCTCTTTCCTCTGGCCCCAGAAATTGTGAATCTGCTTGGTTGTGATGGCTTTGCTGGCTCTGGACATTTCCCTTCAGTGAAGTCCTATGACACTTAGCCTTCTGTTTCTTTTTCACCCAGCATGTTTTAAAGATTTCTGCACGTGGGAGCGTGTGTCAGTATTAGGTATCATTTTATGCTACGCTAATACTCCACTGAATGATGTGTTTCCCTTCGTTTGGACATTGATGAGTCGATAAATATTTGGGTGATTTTCATTTTTGGATATCATGACTTTCCCTTCTCTGAATGTGTGCAGGTTTTTGTGTGAATGTATAATTTCAGTTTTCTGTAGGTAGACTTGCTGGATCATGTAGTAACCCTATGTTCACATTTTTGAAGTCACTTTAGCTCCATCCTGTAAGTTTTGACATGCTGTATTTTTTTTAGTTTATTTTATAGTATTTTCTAATTTTCCTTTTGGCACCTTCATCAACTCATTATTTATTTATGTGTGAAGCTATTTAATATCACATATTTGTGAGGTTCCAACTTTCTGTTACTGAATTCTAATTGTGTTCCATTACAGGTAGAGAATATATATCCCACTATTTCTATTTTTTAAAAGTGTAATGGGTTTTTCTTATTAATGTAATGTGTGGCCTTTCGTGGAGAATATCCCAATTATACTTGAGTATAACACATTATAACACATACACTGTTGTTGTTGGCTTGGGTACATTATTGATTTCCACTAAGTCAATTAGGCTTATCATGTTGTTTAGCTTTGTATTTCCCTGCTGATATTCTGTCTAGATATTCTATTTTAACTTCAATTAGAATTAACTGTATATTTTCTCCTTCATTCCCATTAATTTCTATTCCATGTATTTTGTGTCCTATGATTAGGGGACAGACATGTTTATAATTGTTACATTTGGGAATGAACACTGTGCCATTATAAAATACCTCCTCTATTTGAAGGTTTGTTTGGTCTGCTAATAGTGTACTATCTCCATCTTTATTGTGGCTACTGTTTGAATGATACTTTTTACTTGAACCTGTTCAAATATTTTAATTAAAATCATGTCTCCTAGAGAGGAGCCCTTCTCCACTGTTGGTGGGAGTGTAAACTAGTACAAACACTCTGGAGAACAGTATGGAGGTTTCTCAAAAAAAACTCAGCATAGATATACCCTATGGCCCAGCCATACCACTCCTAGGCATCTATCCTGAACAACAGGGTCCAGGATACCATAAAGACACCTGCACATCCATGTTTATCACTGCACAATTCACAATAGCCAAAATATGGAAACAACCCAGATGCCCCACTACAGATGAATGGATCAAAAAATGTGGTACCTGTACTCAATGGAATACCACATAAGAATTAGAAATGATAAAATAATGGCATTCGCAGGGAAATGTGATCTTGAACAAATAATGTTGAGCGAGACAAGCCTAGAGCATAGAGAACAAAGGCATATGGTCTCCCTTGTTAGGGTGGGGGGAGAACAGTAGAGATCATGTCTGTAAAACAACAAACTTCTTTTCACATGTTTTCCCACATGTTTTGGCCAGCGACTTTAACTTATGTCTATAAAACCAAACAATTACTGAATAAGCATAAAACTAGGATAGACCTATCAGAGGTTCAAAAGAGCTCAACAGTTACATACATATGATTATATATGATGAGGCTAAGCAAAATGAACTCCAAGAGAAGGAAACAGGAGGATTTTATCGTTGTCGTTAGGTTTTATGTACTAGGTGAATTTCCTGTGATGTACCCCATGTGGTCACTGTATATTATTTTGGCACACTGGATATTGTATATATGCTTATCTGAACTAGGGAAGGGAAGGAAAAATGAGGGAGTGTGTAATAAATATGATAAGAAATGTACTCACTACCTTATTATGTAACTGTACCCCCTCTGTACATCACCTTGTCAATAAAATTTAATAAAAAAATAAAAAACAGTAACCGATGCAAAAAAAAAAAAAATCGTGTCTCCTATAGATACTAGCGTGAACTCTTGTTTTCCCTCAAGTACAGCCCAGAAGTAGAGTTGTGACTCAGGTGGTAGTGCTCTAGACTTGTAAAGAATAGTTCCCAGGCCCCAAGTTCAAATGACAGTACTGGCCTGGAAAAAGATAAAAACGAATAAAGAAAAAAAAAAAAAGCCAGATGTGGTAAAGCACCAGCTTCAGAAGAGAAAAAGCTCTGTGAACGCCAGACGCCCTGAGCAAGCCCAGAACTGGCAAAAGAGCGTTAAATGTGGGAGCAAAATATGCTATGTAAAACAACTATTAATAGTTTCTTAATTTCTTTCCCTGAAACTCATTCACTTCTCCCGATCTCTCATTTCTGTGCACCCCACATCGCTCTTCTCCAAGACTGCTACAGGAACCTGACAGTCATCACTGTCTTCACCTCAGGTCTTCACCTCCCACACGGAGTTGTAGTCACCTTTCTCAAGTGCATTTCTATATGCCTGTCCTCTGAAACTCTAGTGAATTGATGTTACTCTCAGAATAACCTCCCAACTCTCTAATATGACTGGGAAAGCATCATCTAGTCTAGACCCTCATTTCTTCCTTTTTGGGGCTCTCAGGTTTGAACTCAGCACCTCTCATTTGCAAGGCAGGTGCTGCATGCCTCCAACCCCATGGTTGGTTTTGATTCACTTACTCACCTGGCTCCTCCCCTTAGTTTTTCCCCTCCAGCCTTCCTGTCCTCTGCTTCCAGCTGCCTGCAAGTTAGAGCTCCTCATTTGAGGAATACCTTTTACCACAATTCTTAACATTTGATATTCACATCAGGAACTTACTTACCTATAACCAGGGAAGAGCATGCATGGTGATGTCTACATCAGCATAAAGTAAACATGAAGGATAAAACATGAAGAGAATAACAATGACTTCTCAAGTGTCAGTGCTCCTGCTCCTGTTCCTTGGCTTTTTATGTGCTGTAGCCTATTCAACTGTATGTCTCTGAGCTCATGACCTCTACCTGCCCTCGCCACCCCCACCCCCCCCACCCCCCCTTCCACCTGTGATTCCAAACTAGTGTCCACAAAAGGCCACAAGTGCGAAGGAACTAGCCCCAGGGAGTAGTAGGATAATTCTGGGAAATACTTTATGCACCATCTCTCAGTTTCCCATGGGCATGGACTCCAATTGCCAACCAGGGTAATTCTAATAACACCCTTGGTGGGATGTTTTTCCCCTCCCTGTACTTCATCCCCACTCCCTGCTCCTGTTCCCTGTATGCCCCTCCTCTCCAAATGCATGCGTTTATCCCTGTCTCAGGGTTTGCTTCTAAGAAAATCCAGATTTCTCTTCCCCCTTTTTTTGCACATCAGCTAGATTTTATTAGTATATGTTACATGTACAAAGGAGTTTATTGGGATAAACATGAATAAAAGGTATTTTAATAATATTCACTCCTCTCTTACTTTTTCATATCCCTCTTCGGCCTTTTCCCTTGTTACAATTTTTTTTTTTTTTTTTTTTGGCCAGTCCTGGGCCTTGGACTCAGGGCCTGAGCACTGTCCCTGGCTTCTTCTCGCTCAAGGCTAGCACTCTGCCACTTGAGCCACAGCACCACTTCTAGCCATTTTCTGTATATGTGGTGCTGGGGAATCGAACCTAGGGCCTCGTGTATCCGAGGCAGGCACTCTTGCCACTAGGCTATATCCCCAGCCCCTTGTTACAATTTTTAATGGGTTCCCTTTTCAGATATGCATATGATTTGCTTCAGTAATTTTCACCCCACATCATTTTCTCTTTTCCCCTCCCTAACCTAGCTTTTACTTTTTTGTAGAATAAAGGTGCATTACAGAACAAAATACAAAAGCCACAAACTGCTATTTACCAATATCTAGCTTCAACATTTATCAGCCCAATAAGCATAATGCTATGGGTCAAAATACATGAAATCACAGCATATAAAGCAAAATCTAAGTAATGGACATATTGATGTAGCTGTCAGCACAGTGGGAGATTTTAATACAACTTCTTCAATATGTTTTTCATAAGTTAGATAAAGCCAAGAGAAGTCACAAGTGTATTGTCCTGGTCACCCAGGACTCAAACTCATGACAATCAAATCACCAGCACTCAGTCAATTGGGCTAGGAGTATTTATTTAGCTGTGCACAGTGTCTGCTCTCCACCATCAGGATGGTAAAGAACAGCAGCAAGCCACTGCAGGGCTGGATTTATTTTTCTTTATTTTAAATTTTTTTCTTTATTGTCAAAGTGAGGTACAGAGGGGTTTATGTAAGGCGGTGAGTACATTTCTTGTTCAACTTGTTACCTCCTCCCTCATTCCACGCCTTCTCTTTTCCCTCTCCCTCTATGAGTTGTACAGTTTCTTTACACCAAATGGTTTTGTAAGTATTGTTTGGTAGAAGCTATGCATTCTACAGCAAGTGGTCGCATAGCTCAGGTGCAGGGGGTCAAGCAAGGAAGGGGGTCAACGCAGGGAGTCAAAGCAAGTCACAAATGGGTTAAGCAAGCCATTTACAGAAGCAGAAATTTGTGGTCAGGCTGACCTAATATTAACTTTATTTTAACAATTGTTACCATATTCCCCTAATATCAACTAAGCAAGCATGAGTGGGCTAAAACAATCCAGTATTCAATCATAAGTGGACCAATCTGACAGTCACCATGGCATTTATATAACTACTACTATGGTTATTTCTATAATCTATTACTATGGTCATTTTTACAATCTGTTACTATGGTTGCTACCTAGATACAGAACGGAACAAGGGCTACATATACTTTTAAATGTCAAACTACAAGGAACTAGTCTCACAGGTGGGAGTGCAACCCCCTAGCATGGAGTCATCAAAACGGAGTTATAGAAGCTAAGAGTAAACTCTAAGAGAGTGAAATTTTACAAGCCCTATTGTTTCTAGGAACTTGGGGTGGGAATACACTTTTCGTTGGGTCTCCCAAGAAGTATTTGAATAATTTAACACTTGTTCTTTTAATATTTAATAAAATATTTGCCATTCAAATGCATTAGATTTCTTTTTGAATGTTTGTAGAAAACAACATGACAGCTACATTGAATACTTTAATGGCAAGAAGTAAATTTGTAGCTGGCATAATATATAATACCTAATCATAATAGCCATATGGAATATTTTAGTTAGTTCCAAGAAGTCGATGTCACGTTCTCTGACCATACTTCAATAATGCTAGATAATATTAATGAAATAGTAGTTAAAAATCTAACCAATGGATAAAAAATGAGGTAGACAGATACAAGGGAATGCTATCCAGCCTTAAAAATGTCATTTATGACAACAGTGGAACTGAAGGGAGTTTTGATAAGTGAAACAAGCAAGGCAAATACCATATGAGCTTACTAGTAAGGACCTAAGACATTGATTTGACAGAAACATAAAGTAGAAAGGTGGTTACCAGATGCTGAGGGTGGGAGGTGGAAAGGAACAATGTTGATCAGAGTATGGAATTTCGGTTATACTGGAGGAACAAATTCTAGTGACCTACTTCACTGCATGGTGACCACAGTTAATCGTAGCGCTTTTATCTTGATAGTGGGTTTTATATTTTAGAATTACTAAAATAAATTTTAATCTCAAAGGTGACAACTTGGTGAAACTATAGTCATGTTAATAAGCTTGATTTAATCTTTCTAAATTAGTACAGAGATCAAAGGCATTCCATTGTATGACCTAAGCTATGCATTTTTTGTCATCTATAAATAAAGTAAAGCACGACTTAAAAATAACAATTACAAAACAATGTACTTGGGAATTGAAAAAGAAATCTAACTTACTCCTTGTTCAAAATGGAAATGGAATGAAAATTCTAGTAGCTAATTTTGAAATTACCAATGGCAAGAATATAAACCAAAGCTTCTGGGCTAAGCCAAATGTATACCAGAAAAATATTTTAGAGCCACATTTAGCAAACATTGGTTACTCTTTTTGGTCTCTTAGCCATCAAATGTTTTTCCCATGCTGTGAGGATTGTTCTTCTAACTTGTGATGGGAGGAAGAATTCACTCTTCACTATAGAAGAAGAAAATATTAGGCATGTTTCTCACTTTCTGTGCAGTACAGCACAGATTTATATCCTATATTCTGTCAATCAAACATACCTTATACAAACTTTGAATTAGGAGCTCCTCGTGCAAAGAATCTGAGACAAAGGATTCACTTGCTTTTAGCTGTTAGCTCATACCTGCAATCCTAGCTACTCAGGAGGCTAATATCTAAGGATTATAGTTTAAAGCCAGCTTGGACAGAAAAGTTGGAAAGATTCTTATCTCCAATTAACTACCCAAACACTAGAAGTGGAGATGTGGCACAAATGGTGGAATGCCAGCCTTGAGCAAAAATGCCAAGCAAGAGAATGAGGCCCTGAATTCAAGCCCCAGTACTGGCACATACATACACAATGTATGGTTAGGGATATGGGCTCAGTGATGGAGCTCTTACCTGGCATATATGAAGAGCTGGTCTTGATTCTCAGTACTAAAAAAGTAATAATTGGAGAATAAAGTTAACATTCAGAAACTAATAATAGGACGGATTATTAAATCACACAGGAAAATCCCTACGTAGTCAGGATGGATTTTCAGTCTGAAATGCATTCATAGATGACAAAATCTCCCTTTTTTAGCAATCAATGGTACAATTTTAGCACAAGAAAAGAAAAAAAATGTCATTTACAGATAGAGAAGCTTTCTAAACCTTCTGAAAAAATACGTATCAGAGTGGAACACCATTTGTTCAGTGATTATGGAACAATACTGCTACATTTCTCAAGGAAAGGAAGATTTCCAGTGTGGAAATGTACTACTTCCCAAATGATTAATCAAGAATGAAACCAGAGGGGCTGGGGATATGGCCTAGTGGCAAGAGTGCTTGCCTAGTATACACGAGGCCCTGGGTTCGATTCCCCTGCACCACATATACAGAAAATGGCCAGAAGGGGCACTGTGGCTCAAGTGGTAGAGTGCTAGCCTTGAGCAAAAAGAAGCCAGGGACAGTGCTCAGGCCCTGAGTCCAAGCCCAGGACTGGCCAAAAAAAAAGAATGAAACCAGAATAAAGTTATTTTAGGCTGACATGAACACAGAGAAACTTATTTCTCATTACATTCAAGGCAGTTACTTGAGAAAATGAAAGTAGAATGATGGAGAGCATGAAGGAAATGGGAAATTGGGTCCATAAAAGCACAAGATTTTTTTTTTAAATCAGAGAACACGGGATGCATTCTCTCTCTCTCCTTGTGGATAGACTGTGCGATTCTTATGATTAGGGATTACATCTAACTCAAGTGCATCTGCTCATCACCCAACATGGGGTTTGATGAAAGTGCAAAAGAGAATGCTTTTGGAAATGTGTACCACCCCAAATAGGCCAAATTGTGAATTCATCTTCCCTTAAAGATTTGGTCTTTAATCTTTTATGTTATGAACCACGCTCAGTCTTGGTCACACAGTTGACTGATCTGGCTTTTCTGAGCTGTCCCCAAAAAGCTCTCTAGAGACCAATGGATATGGCCAGGTACCACGGTAGTCATTTGCAAAAAGAATGATTAGAATTCTAAGTTCACATGCTCCAGATGCCCTTACCTGCTTAGGTAGCGACCCTTGAACCTGCAGTGGAGAGGCGCTATAATGTAGTACAAAGCAGCAGTTGAATATGCCTATTTCACACACTGGGATGGATTTTTGGCTTCTCGGATCCCTCACCCATGGGTAATTTCAGGTGGCCCTGCCCTGTATTGCTTACCTTCCCACTCCTCTGCTGATACATTCTGTCTAAATGATAGTTTCAGCGGTGCTAAGCCTCTCCTGCACTGCCCTATAAGCACCAAGACTGGAGGAGAAACTGAAGTGCAATGGTAACGAGAGAAGCAGAGCCTCCAGCACAGAATCAGGATGCATTTGCTGTCCTGCAGGAGCTCTGGACAGAGGATGACAGGAGCCTGAACAATTGTTGGCAACATAGGGGATCAGTGTGATGGAGGAGGCCTGTGGAGGAGGCTGAGGAGAATACTTTACTGGGAGCCTGGCTCAATGTCTTTCTTCAGTGTTCTTTCCTACTGGACTTGTCCTTTGAGAGATTGACAGTGCTTGTATGGCCAAGAAACACACCCAATGACAATGATCTACTTCAGCAAAAGTATGGTGTGAGGAACACAGAGTGTGCCAAGTCTGGGTGGACTGTAGTACATGTTTTGCAAGGGTATACAAGTCTTGTAGTTCTCCTAATAATATCCTCACAATTTTCTCAATAACAGGATTAGTCTTAAATCCCGGGGGGTGGGGGAGATTGCAAGAACCCATTTTCTCAAGTTATTTAAAACTCAGACTCCACAAACTCCCCTCATTTCGAACACCATGTAAACGGGGGAGGGGAAGACCAGCAAGAGAGCAGGGACCTGCAAGGAAGTGGCTCCCAGTGCTGATGCCCGAGACAGACTTACAAAAGGTATTGAAAAATTATCCATAACTCATAAGATAGTTGGTTTAAGAAAATATAAATTGTCAGACTCACATTTGTTAAGGGGTGCATAAGCTATCTGACAGTTCAGTTCGACATGACCCTCAGATCAGTGCTTGAATTCTGCAATGTTTTAAAGGGTAAATAACTTCTAAAATTTTTTTTGTTTTAAAAAATATGCTTTAAAAGCCCTGAAAATAAAAGATTTCTTTTCAGTCATGATGTCTGTGACAGGGAATTTTGAATGGCCTGTTGCTCCTTTCCTTCTTTTTTATTCTTATTTCATCATTTTTCGTAATTATTAGGTTTTCCTGTATCACATCTCAAAAATTGGTTTTCACTACAAAACTGAGAGGTTCAAATGGGATTTAAATTGTCAGAAAAAAAATCGGGTCCATTCTAGGGCCTTTGGAATCCTGAGAGTAATTCGATCTTGTAGTTGAAGAGTGTAGAGGGTTTGTAACTCAAAGGAGCTGTGCAGGTCAAACATCTACCCTGATGCTGATAATTAGGCAGAAGGGCCCACAGAGAGCCGCTCCACGCGCAGTTTCAGTTCGTGTGTGAGGGAGAGACTATACAGGCTGCAAGAAAGCCACAGGGGTGCTCTTCTGAGTTTCTCATTATTTACCTGCGAGTAGTCGGAACAAAAGCAAGCCAGGCTTCTGCTTCACATGGCAGGGGGGAGTGGGAAACACCTGTGTTATGCCGTGGTGGGAATGCTTTGATTGATGCCCACCCAGCCTGTGCTCCATGCCCCCTGCCGAGCCCAGAGCTGGGCTTTCCCATGGTCAGGATGGCAGGGAAGCAGATCTGTCTCTGTGGGTGGAGGGGACACAGGCCACGACCAGCATTACGGCTCCCCTGCACGAGTTCAAAGCCCAAACTGGCTCTAGCACTTGGACAAGCTGCTTAAACCAGAGGGCGCTTGTGCTATATCCACCTCACACTCCAGTTAACACGCCACCCAGGTGACTGTACGCCCCAGTGGTTCCTTTTAAAAAACTGATCAAGCCAGGCGCCGGTGTCTCATGCCTGTGGGCCTAGCTACTCAGGAGGCTGAGATCTGAGGATCACGGTTCAAAGCCAGCCCAGGCAGAAAAGTCCACAAGACTCTTATCTCTAATAAACTACTCAGAAAAGGCCGGAAGTGGTGCTGTGGCCCACGTAAGTACAGCATTAGCCTTGAGCACAGACAGGCTTAGGGATAGAGCTCAGGCCCTGCATTCAAGCTGGACTGGCAACAGCAGCAGCACCAGCAGCAGCAGCATCCACAAAATGGATCAACAACTAAACTTTTTCCTGTAGATTCAATGTACAGGTTTTCCAACAGTGTCAGCATTTCTGAAAAAGAAAGGCAACTGAGTGATCCCCTCCCAGGTTTGAACTCTGTGATCCAGGATGTGTCACCAGTCCCCTCATCATTTCATCGCTGCTGTGCAGCAGTGGATTCACTATTGTAACCAGGTGGTGCAAGATAACCAAGTATAGAAAGTGCTTGGAGGGTCCAGAGAGGCCCCTGCTGGGTGACCGCAGGGCTTAACTCCCCAAACCAGAGGTCCAGATCCTTGGCACTGATATCCCAGGACTTCCTGAACAGGTGCTTCATGCACTCTTTGTGTCAGTTGAGTCCAAAGCACATAAGAGAATGAGATAAGGCAGTGTCCATTCCAGACCAAAAGAATTCTGAACAACTTAAAATCATTTTTACCTGATAAAATGTTTGCATTCTGATCATTGTTAAAGAAAAGGATAAAGAAGTTGAGTTTGGTGAGTTGCGTGATTTCCCAGGCACCAGAAGTGTGGTGACAACCAGAGAAATGAGGCCAGCAGGACTCAATTTCTTTCTCACTTCTGGACTTTGAAAGGAGGCATTCAGGTCTTTGAGCAGACTTAGATGAGTCCTGAGCTGAGAGAACTATTGTGATTTGTCTAGAAACTTTGCTAGTTGGTGGGCAAAACAATCTTTTGATTCTCATTTTGAGGTTCCCTTATATTGCATCAAACTGCCCCTCAGTAACTTCTTGGAATCTTCAGAAATTAATTTGAGGAAAGTAGGGATACAACTGAAAACATAAAGGTTATAGGGAACTATATCCTTCTATTAAAAAGTTGTGTGATTACAGTACTTCATTTAAGGCTCCCTGTTGAAAGTTTAAAAATCCAGTATCTTTCTGCTAAAGTATCTCTCATTTGGCCAGTAGTCTCCTATCAGATAGGCCTGCAAGTCCAGCACCATTCCTTTATTGTCTCACCCTTCCCCTTTCTCTACATCATCATTGCTTATACTTTCTGTACATTTAAATTGCGGCTGAATCTTTCATAATTGATTCCTGCTTCCCAGAGAAACAAAAGTTACATGGTCTCTCTCGTTAGTATAGATAGAATATAATTATAAATCTATAACTAAACACCCTAGTTAGTATGCAAGAAGTTCCAAATGAATTAACTGAATTATAATAGACACTAGGGAGAGCTTCCATAGTACAACTTTTTAGAAAGACTAAGCCAAAGCCCCACAAAATAAGCACAAGAAATGGGAGATTGCGAGGGAAGGTGGAGTCCAGTGGAGAGGGGTCCGTAATGAAGAGGGAAGGAATGCAGTCAGGAATTCATTGTATTTACCACAAAATTAAGAGAAGTAAGGGAAAAGTTGGGCAGAAGGGGGATGAGATTGCTGAAGTGGTGACACAGATCAAGATGCATTGTATTCATAAAATGCTTTGTTAAATGACACCTCCCTTGTACAACTACTTAAAGATAATAATAAAACAATTGATTCCTGCTTCTAGGCTTGTCCCTGAACACTGCAAAGGTGTCATGGAGTTAAACATGTACGGTAGAATCTTGACTAAGGACGTTAGCCTATTTCTTGAATGGGAATCATTTTCTTGTTTTTTTTTTTGTTTATTTGTAAATAAAGACATAAGTGTGCTAAAGCATCTGGGATCTTACCGGCCAGAAATAATTAATACCAACTACCATCAGTAATCGGTATATCTAATATTTCACATATAATTAGTACGACAAAAGAATGTCATATACATCATTTAAAAACCTTTGTGTATATCTATATCTATATCTATATCTATATCTATATCATGAGCCTTTTCAGGAAAGCAAGCATCATTTTAATGATCATTTAAATAGTCATCATTGTATTCTAAATGTTCTAGCTTATTTAATAGTTCTTCATTGACATTCACATACACACACACACTGACTATTATGTTGTGAAAACTATTATAACAAATTACTAAATATTTGAGCCTTTATGAATTGGTTGGAATAACTTCACAAAATAAATTCTTGCATAGGAAATCACAGAATCAAAGCTGTTTAATTTTAAGGTATTTGATGACTATTGCCAAATAATTCTCTGAAAATTCTATACCAATTTACAATCTCTAAAGCATACTTTAAGAGTGGCTCTTCTTTTCCTGCACTGTCACCAGGTTAGTTAGTTAAACAGCTTAACCAAGCCACCAGCACAACTATACTCATTGCAGCACAATTTGTCATAGCTAAAATATGGAACCAACCCAGATGCCCCTCAGTAGACGAATGGATCAGGAAAATGTGGTACATATACATAATGGAATTCTATGCCTCTATCAGAAGGAATGATACTGTCCCATTTGTAAGGAAATGGAAGGACTTGGAAAAAATCATACTAAGTGAACTGACCCAGACCCAAAGAAACATAAACCCTATGGTGTCTCTCATAGGGAATAACTAGTCCATGATTAGGCTAGTCATAGCAGAAGATCACAATAGCCCAATAGCTATGTCTTAATGAACACATAAGATGATGCTAAGTGAAATGAACTCCACCTTATGGAAACAAGTGGTATATCATTGTTGTACTTATTTTCAACATGCCATGTGAAACTGTACCTTTCCCCCCCTGTTTTTGTTTTGTTTCTCTTGTACTCCCTTCCTGTGGTTGTACCCCCGCTATCACTGTATCTCACCTGAGTACCCTGGATACTGTATATATGGGTATTAGTACTAGGGAAAGGAAAGGGAATATCAAAATTGAGAGACAAAGGATAAAAAGACAAACCATTCCAAAGCAATACTTACAAAATTATTTGGTGTAAACCAACTGTACAACTCATGGGGGGAGTGGGGACGGGGGAGGAGGGAGGTGGGGAAAAATGATGGAGGAGGTAACAAGCTGAACAAGAAATGTACTCATTGCCTTACATATGAAACTGTAACCCCTCTGTACTTCATTTTGGCAATAAAGAAAAAATTTAAAAAAAAGAGCTAGTAAGTAGAACATTGCTATGGTTAATAATTTGATTATTTATTTTATTTACAGTTCTTTTTGACTGTGATGTTTTCATAGATCATTCATAAGAATAAAGAATTACTAGAACAAAAAAAAACCAGCTTAGCCAGTCTGAAAGGCATAAAACAATCTCATTATTGTATTACTTAATTTGTACTTCCTTGATTATGAAGAGTTGCCTGTCTCTTGGATATTTTAGGCCATTTTTAATTTTGTGTGTCCACTTTGTATACCTATACTTGATTTATCTCCTTTTTTGTCTATATGAATTCTCTCATGTACTTTAAAATGTTTTCCTATCTGGTGCTTGCCTGGTGTTAATAGAACCTAAATGTCTTGATTTCATCACAGCTTTTTATTTGCAGTTTCTGGCCTTCATTCCTTTATTGAAAAAGCTTTTATTCTTCCAAGGCTGGCACCTGTTTTTTACTTATTATACTAAGAACTGTCTTGAAGTTATTTTGGCATCAAGTGTAAAGATAAGTAATTGTTGTTGTGCTAACATTTATGGCTCTAGTTATTGATAAGTCCATCCTCTCTCCTTATCTTAACACATGAATTTATGAGGGACTTTTTACATGGGGAGATTGGAAGCAGCAATACCGTGGAGACCCAAGAATGAAATAACAGTAAGGGAAATAATTGAAAAGGAAGGGGATTGATGCAAGAAGGCCTGCATGAATTCATAGATGAATACTGGATGCATCCTTTCTTGTGCTTTGAAATAGGGTGATAAGAAGAGGTCAAAGTAATTATGGTTTTTGAACCAGGTGTCTCAGGGAAAGTGACCTATATATAAACAAGGAAGGAGATTTTGATTTTGTGGCATGAATGGAGTATGGATCTGGTGGTGCATGTGGGTGACTTTATTTCCTGGAGTAAACCAAGAGAAAGAGATGAAGGCTTAGCAGATGAACAGTTGTTGAAGGATAGACTGAAAAAAAGTTAAAAGATGACTTAAAAAAGTTCAGAGATCTGCACTTCTAGATCAAAGCTGAGAGTGTTGTTAGTTGTGTCTATGGCCAGTTCTGAACTCATTTGTGATTTGGGGTACATGTAACAAGAAAGACAGTCCAACAATTTAAAAGACACTTTAACCTTTTTTTCATGAAAATGATGACTTCTTATCACAGATGACTTCAATTAGTGTTTTTTTTTCCATTTGAAGGCTAATTATAATTAACATTAATTTATCTGAAAGATATCTAAGGCAAGTTGGTTGTCAGTTTTGCTAAGGCAAATAATCTGATAAAACTCTATCAATGATAACAGCTTTTAGTTGAAACCAGATAATAAGAATAAAGAAGGTGGGGCTGTACAGATTTGGAGAAGCACTTCACTGGCTATATAACAGAAAAGGCCCTAATATCTAAAATATACTTAAAAATATACTAAAAAATGTAAGTTCCCCTAAAACAAATCCCCAAAGAAACAACTGCCCCATTAATAAGTGGGGTAAAGACTTAAAGAGAAAGTTCTTTGAAGAGGAAAAGAGAATAGCCAAGAGGCACATGAAGAAGTGCTCAAAATCCCTGACCATAAAGGAAATGCAAACCAAAACAACACTGAGAATCCACCTCACCCTAGTGAGAATGACCATGCTCAACAAAACTAATAACAACAGATGCTGGTAGGGATATAGCCAAAAAAGGAATGCTACTACACTGTTGGTGGGAGTGTAAACTTGTTCAACCACTCTGGAAAGCAGTATGGAGGTTACTCAAAAGGCTAAACACAGAACTCCCCTATAACCCAGCAGCCCCACTTTTGGGCATCTACCCAAAAGATCACAAACCAAAGCTACCAGCACAACCATGTTCATTACAGAATTATTTAACATAGTTAAAATATGGAACCAACCCAGATGCCCCTCAGTAGATGAATGGATCAATAAATTGTGGTGCATATATATATGTATATATATATATATATATATAAATTCTATGCTTGCATCAGAAAGAATGACATTGCTCTATTCATAAGGAAATGGAAAGACTTGGAAAAAAAAATCATACCAAGCAAAGTGAGCCAGATCCAAAGAAACATAGACTCTATGGCTTCCCTCCTTGGTAATAATTAGTATATGTCTAGGATAGTCCTGGCAGATGATCACAACAGCTCAATAGCCATGTACATATGATCACATAAGATGATGTTAAGTGAAATGAACTCCAAGATATGTAAACAGGTGGTTTGTCATTGTTGTTAATATTTTTAACATACTATGTGAAATATTTCTTTTTTTTTGTTTATCTTCCCTATGGTTTAGTTGTTATGGTTATGTTGTCACTGTATTTGATTTTGGTATCCTGGGTATTGGATATATGTTTGTCTGAATTAGGGAAGGGAAGCAAAGCATCAAAATGGTGAGACAAAGGGTAAAAGATGGATCAAAGCAATAGCAACACTTAAAAGACAGTATATTGCAAACCAAATGTACAATGTGAGGGGTGAGAATTGGGGAGAAGGGAAAGTGGGAGAAAAATGAGAGGGGATGTAACAAGTTTGACAAGAAATGTACTTACTACCTTATGCATGTAATGTAACCCCCTCAGTACATCACCTTGATAATAAAAAAATTAAAAAAGGAAGGTGGGGCTGGAAGTGTGGTTCAAGTGGTAGAGTATTTCCCTGGCAATTTCTAGGCCTTGAGTTCAATCACCAGTACCACCAAACATAAACAAATAAGTATTTCTCCCTAAGAGAAAAGATATTTAGGGGCTGGGAATATGACTTAGTGGTAGAGTGCTTGCCCAGTATGCATGAAGCTCTGGGTCCGATTTCTCAGTACCATATAAACAGAAGAATCCAGAAGTGGTGCTGTGGTTCAAGTGGTAGAGCGTTAACCTTGGGCAAAAGAAGCTCAGGGACAGTGCTCAGGCCCTGAGTTCAAGCCCCAGGACAGGCAAAAAAAGAAAGAAGGAAAGAAAAAAAAAAGAGAAGACAATTAAAAATGGAATAAGCGGCTTCTATTAGAAACCCAGAGATGAGCCAATGAGCTTTCCTTTCTGAAACCTGCTTAAGTCTGATAAATCTGTAGTCATGGAGTTCCCTGAGCTGTGAGACTTAGGCGAGCTAGAGACAGCTGGAGCCTGGTTGGTTCATTTTCCTCCTTCCTCCTTAGACCATAAGGAATGTAATCATCAGACAGGGTCACCTGAAGCAAGAAGCAGAAGCTGCCAGTTGATGGGTGCCCAGGTGTGTGAGTGACTCAGACACAGACAGTGACCTTGTGGAAATAGGCATTTTACTTACAGGCCAGAGAATAAAACCTTTTAGAAACTAGGAAAAATAATCCAACTGCTTAAAAGACCTAAAACAAACTTATTTGTGTGTGTGTGTGTGTGTGTGTGTGTGTGTGTGTGTGTGTGTTGCTACTAGGATTTGAATTCAAGGCTTTGTGCTTGCTTACCATTTGAATCATACGTCAGTCTTTTTGCTCTTGTTATCTTTGAAGTAGGAACTCACTTTTTGCCTGGGCCTGACTGTGATCCTCCTATTTATGCTTTCAGCTATAGCTAGGATGATGGGCGTATGTCACAATGCGTCCATCAGGTTGTGATCAGAGTCTTACAAACTTTTTTCCTGGGCTGGCCTTGAATCATATCTCTCCTGATTTCTACCTTCTAAGTAGCTATGATGGCAGGTTACAAGCCTTATCTGAGTTGTAAAGAATAATTATTTTTTCTTGCCTTGAATTTGCCCTATCTTACCCAAGGTGGAGGTTCTAGTTATTTATAAAGTGCTATATTTTTACAGAAACTTAGTTGGTAGCGAAGGTTACATCTATCACTTTCCCAAGAGCTTGAACTCCTCAAATTCTGACATCAGAAGTTCCTTATCTCTAGTGAAAGCACCATTTAATTGGGGGTAGAGCTCTCTACTCTTGAGCTCTGAATGAACACTTTCCTGTCCCGACCCTCCTGTCAGAGAATGCTACCCATGTAGGGCTGAGTTGAAAATGTGAGTCACACATTTGAGATTTTAAAATGCTTATGTTTTCCTCAAATATTCATGCTTCAAATAGAGTGGAGCAAAACAGAATAGTTGTTGTCCTTCTCATGTCTCTTGATGATGATCAACATAAAAAATCCTTTTGTCCTGATAAACCAACAAAATATGAAATGGGGAGAAATAAGAAGTTTAAATACATACTAATGGAAAAATCCAGCAATTCATGTACAGTGAATATAAATACATATGTATTTCAGTTACATATTATTAACATAATTATGTTATGCTATATTTTAATGCATATTAAAATATGCTACTGCATGAAAACTGCCCATGCAGTAAAAGGTGGCAAGTAAAAATTTAGTTTGAGGATTACCATGAGGAAAAGAATTTACATTTATTGCATATATATAAATTTGCATTTATATAGGCTAGCAATTTTATTTTCACTTTCAATGAAACATTACACTCTTAAAATTCAGTAATAATTTTATTATGTTGATAACATATTCAGAAAATATTTACTTAAGGCTGAAGAATGTTTACTTAGGATTGAAGAATTAGTATAGTTATGTGTGGAAGTATGTCGTTTCTTTCTTTCTTTTTTTTTTTTTGGCCAGTCCTGGGCCTTGGATTCAGGACCTGAGCACTGTCCCTGGCTTCTTTTTGCTCAAGGCTAGCACTCTGCCACTTGAGCCACAGCGCCACTTCTGGCCGCTTCCTATATATGTGGTGCTGAGGAATCAAACCCAGGGCTTCATGCATATGAGGCAAGCACTCTTGCCACTAGGCCATATTCCCAGCCTCTGTTTCTTTTTTTGGAGATAGTGTTTTTTTGTTTTTTTTTTTTGTCAGTCCTGGGGCTTGAACTCAGGGTCTGGGCACTGTCCCTGAGCTTCTTTTGCTCAAGGCTAGCACTCTACCACTTGAGCCACAGTGCCACTTCTGGATTTTTCTGTTTATGTGGTACTAAGGAATGGACCCCAGGGCTTCATGCATGGTGGGCAAGCACTCTACCACTAAGCCACATCCCCAGAACCTACTGGGGTTTTGAACTGAGAACCTCATGCTCCTCCATTTGCTCTCTTCCACTTGAGCCACACATCCAGCCATGATTTTTTTCCTGGTTATTTTATGGTCTTTTCTTCCTGTATTTGGGCCTCAATCTTCCTACCAAAGTAGCTACTATTACAGGTGTGAGGCACCAGTGCCCAACTATCATGCTGTTTCTTTTATTGTTTGACTATTATCTTTTAAAACTATTGTGTACATAATGCTCTGTATAATTTTAAAATATGAATAGTCAATTGGAGGATTCTCTGCTTTGTTTATAGGACTAGAGTCTTTATAAGATAAAGAAGTCCCAATGAGAAGGGAAAATAGGAAAAATAAAATAGGAAGAAAATAGGAAAATAGATAAAGTATAGCTGACTGAGTGTTACCCCTTGCCTAATTCCTTGCTTTTCATGTTTTGGCAATTTAGGAAAATGTTGATTTATGTCCTTCAGTTTATGAGTGCAATGTTCTCTTACTTTTTTACTTTGTTTATAGGGTCTCAAGAAGGCATGATGAGCAATGTGCACAAAGCTGGAAGGTGTTATGAAATGATTTCATGACATGCCTCGGGTTTTCTTTGCAAAGAACTGAAAAAGCAAATATCTCTTTGGAAACATGGATGAAATTCACTTGCAGAGAGGTGGGTGTTAATATATGTGTTATCTACTTAGTGGTTTTTTTCCTTTTCCTCCTTTCCAAGTTAAGCTGACAGGGGAATAGTTTGAAGAAAACATTTAAGAAATAAGTATGACATTTGATTTAAAAATATAGTTTTCCCATCTACATGTTATGACCTGCTCATGTTTTCTCTCCGCTCTTTCCATGAATCTCTTTCTTGTCTAGCAAAGGTCCCTTGAAGCTCATGTTCTATCAGCAGATCCAAAGCTAACCATGTCAACTATCAACTTCCCAAACCCATCCTTTTTCCTGGTCCTTTTGTGTGGTCTTTTTATGTCTAAGCCTTATCGGGGGTTATGAAAAACAGTCTTCCTGTGTAAATCCAATATTTCTTTTCTCTATCACTTCTTAATGGTAGGATCATAACCAGGTACCACCTACATTCATCTATTGGCATTAGAAATAAGTACACAAGAGTTCAACACAGCAGACTGTAGGAAGGTGTTTGTTCTGTGTCAGCAACTGTGTTGGGTGCTGGGGTGCAATGGGAAGAAGAGACTCTGCTTAGTCTCAAGGAAGGAACATATGCTTAATACCCAGGCTTGTGTTTACAGCATTACCCGATCCGCTTCATTCATCCCCTCTTGCTCCATACCTGTGCAACCTCTCCTCTTTTCATGCCTTTCCTCACTCTCCTATTCTGCTGATATTTTTCTTTTTGACCGTAACCCTCACTTCATCTCCATCTATTTAGGAATACAATATATAACTTGATTCTTCAGATAGGCTTTCAGAACCAAGAAAGACTCAATTAAGATATTTTACTACTTTTATTTTTCTGAAAGACGGAATCACAAGCAATGGTAAAAAAAAGATTTGCATCTTACTAGCTGAAGAGTTAACCTGGGGACAACCTTAATTTCATGATTAAATTTAGATTTACTCGTAATCAATTCATAAAACACTTCCTTGATCATTTATGAAATTACATTCCCTTTGAAAATAGTGTGAAATGAATGGTTAATTGTCATGGATTCAAGTGCTTTGAGAATGATCTTGAAAGAATCTTGACAAAAATTGTGTTCAAATTCTTCCCTAAATAAAATCAAGATAAAGAGAATATTTTTATATATGACTACAAACAATAATAAATTACATAGATTTATCTCCAAGAAACAGAAATATAAAATCTGTGGAAGCAGAAATAAAGGACATAGCAAATTAAAAAAACAACAACAAAAACCCAACCTGTTCCACTACAGCATTGAAGTTTCAACAATAATTTTATTTCTCAGAAACATGCAAACCCTGGCCTAGTTAGCTCAGGAAACTCCTTTTTTCCTCCTCTTCCTCCTCCTCCTCCTCCCTTTCCTCCCCCTTCTCTTCCTCCTCCTCCTCGCCCTCCTCCCTCTCCTTTTCCTTCCCCTCCCCCTCCCCTCCCCCTCCTTCTCCTCTTCCTCCTGTGCTTCTTCCTCCTCCTCCTCTTTCTCCTCCTCCTCCTCCTTCTCTTCCTCCTTCTGATGTTTTTCTCCTTCCTACAAAAATAAAACAAAAACCAATCACTGCTGAATTTTATGTGTTTTTCAGCAATTCAAAAATTATACTCTGATAGGTGAATAAGTGACTACTTCTAAGATCTTGGAAAATTCCTGAAACGTTTTCTTTGTTTCTTGTAATCAAACTTGCTTTTATCTAAACAAACCCCATAGTTTAAAGAATCCATTTTCTTTTCTTTTTACCCTTATTTTAAAATTATTATCTTTAAGTAGTTCTATAAAGGACTTGCCATTTAACAGTGCAGTTTATGAATACAGCATATATTGATCCATGTCACAATGCTCTCACAGATCCCTCCTGTACCCACTCCTTTCTTCACTCTTCTTCATTTTGTGAGATATACCTTGGATTCTTGCATTCCCCTTATTCTTCTTTGCTTAAGGCATTTACCCCTTTCCTCTTGACTCCACCCCACCTCTTTTGAGTACCTGCTTTCTGGCGTTTTATTTTGCTGAACTTTGATTTTGGGTTTCTAAGGAATATTTGAGACTTCACTTGAATCTACTGTATTTCACTTAATACATTTGCATACATTCACATGTCAGCCACTGTATTTACTTTTGAGTTTGTAAGCTAAAGCTAGTTTCTACATATAAAGGAAAGCATGGATCCTTTGCTTCTCTGGGCCTAACTTATTTCCATCCTTATTTTTGCTACATATTTTTATATTCACTAAAGTCATGCAGTATTTGAGTCATGTTTGAATTAAAAGCTTTTGGTGAGCTGGCCTTGACAGTTGACTAGCATCTATAGCAAAGTGTTATGAAGAAATGTTTTTAAATTCTAACAATCATTTATTCTACCATAGCCTATTAAGCCTGAAAAATGTTTCTAATACTAGGTTTTATACCCATCTCCATGAATGGTTTTACCCATAACTTTGCTTATGAAAACCGTTTTTCAATTCAGAGCTCATCCATATTGTTATCAACTAGGGAGTACATCACTTAATTTTCAACTCATGAAGGACATAGTTGTTGACATTCTAGCTTATGACTCAATTCTGATCTGTCCATAATAATTGGTTAGAATATTACTGTGTCAAGCCAAGGGTGCATTACTTTTGGTTATTAAAAGCCTCACATTGGATCAACTGCTTTCTGGTTGGGTAGCACTTAGCCTGCTAAACTTCCATTGGATTGTTCATATCGTGTAGTGGATCACCCACATTTTCATGGTGCCATGTTCAAATAACCCACTCATGATGCTTTGCTTTCTAGTAATTTTTTCAGAGTGTCCTTTACTTCCGTGTTCCTCAGGCTGTAGATCAGAGGGTTAAGCATGGGAATGACAAGACTGTAAAATACAGAGACCACTTTGGTGTGCTTCCATGAATTCTCTGCTTTAGGTTGCCGCAGGTACATGAAAAACAGCGTTCCATAGAAGATGATGACCACAGTGAGGTGGGAGGCGCAGGTGGAGAAGGCTTTGCACTTGCCTTCAGAAGACTGGATTTTTATAATAGAAAAGAGGATGCATATGTAGGAGATGAGGACAGTGAGGAGGGAGCCAGTGAGATTCACCGCTGAGAAGACGAGGAGCTGCTCTTCCTTGCTGTGGGTGTCAGAGCAGGAAAGGGCAAGGAGAGGGGGGTCTGCACAGTAGAAGTGGTGGATCACGTTGGAATTGCAGAAAGACAGCTGGAAAGTCAGGATGGTCTGTATCACAGAGTTCAGGAAGCCATAGGTGTAGACCCCTACCACTAACTCTTTGCAGACCCGCTCTGTCATGATGGCTGTGTAAATCAGGGGGTTGCAGATAGCCATGTAGCGGTCATAAGCCATTGTAGCCAAGAGGAAGCATTCGGTGGTGGCAAAAGCACTGGAGAAGTACAGCTGAGCAAAACACCCTGAGAAGGAGATTGTTTTTTTCTTCACCAATAAGTTTTGTAACATCTTGGGCCCAATGGAGGATGAATAACACAGATCAATGAAGGCCAGATGACTGAGGAAATAGTACATGGGAGTGTGGAGTCGATAATCTGCCTTGATGAGCAGGATTAGGCCAAGATTTCCCACCAAGGTGATGAGATAAATTACCAGGAACATCACAAAGAGGGGGAGCTGAAGCTCAGGGCGATCTGTGAAGCCCATGAGGATAAATTCTGTCACTGTGGTACGATTGCCTCTTGCCATCTCATATGCTCACCTGTTGCAAAAGAAAGAAATGTGGCTTAAAAATGATTACTTAAGGGGCTGGGGATATAGCCTAGTGGCAAGAGTGCCTGCCTCGGATACACGAGGCCCTAGGTTCGATTCCCCAGCACCACATAAACAGAAAACGGCCAGAAGCGGCGCTGTGGCTCAAGTGGCAGAGTGCTAGCCTTGAGCGGGAAGAAGCCAGGGACAGTGCTCAGGCCCTGAGTCCAAGGCCCAGGACTGGCCAAAAAAAAAAAAAAAGATTACTTAAAAAGAACAAAGCACCTGCTGATAACAGCACCCCGTGACAAAAATTTGGCCTTATACTCCTAATGCTTAAAGGTTGTCAGTATCCCTTGGGATTTATTCTGTTTAAACAGATTAAGAAAATCTAAGCTAATTCCTTTGCGGAATCAGACTGAAATTTTCCTAGAACAGACCATATTTTTGCTTTAATAGTGGAAATATTTTGACTTTAATTAAATAAAAATGTAGTAAATATGTACTTTTGGGCTCCCCTTAGGGCAAGAGAGCATGCTTGGTGCTGGGATAGAGATTGGGTGCCATATTGTTTTTGTTCTCATGGAATCTGATGGAAGAGCCCACAAAACATTACAAAGGAGAGTGACCTGAGTATGAATAGAGACTTAAGTGGGGCTCTGAGACATAGCTGAAAGAGATTGAATGTGGATGGTAGAAACAGGGATAGTTTCAGTCATAGATTTTTGTTCATTAATCAAAATATGTTGCCCATTTTCAATGTTCTATCTGTTAAATGAAAGCGATACAAACAAGAATGAATTAGCGTCCCCTTTAGTGGGTTCATAAGCTGGGAGGAGAAACATATATTAAGTAGCTAGTTGCAATTCAGAGTGGACAGTGGTAGAAAAGAGTACTCTCCTAATTTAACTTGCCTGCTGGAAGAGTGGTATGTGTGTGGATGGAAGGTCCTCAATCTTTTAAGGAGTGACACCGAATTGCCCTCAATATTATGCTGGATACTTTCAGTTGTAAATGTAATACAATTACTTGGTAACATTTTCAAATAGTATAGAGGGATATAAAATTTTAAAAAGAAGAAGATACTCCACACTTCTCTCATCTACCTCCAATATAATTGCTTAAGGATGTCCAATATTATCAGTTTCTTTTATGTCCTTAAAATGCTGGGTACAAACAAATTTGGACATACACACAGGCAAATGCATCCTTTTTTCCCCCCTACATAAACAAGATCATGCATGAAGCTTTATGTCTTGTTTTCTTCTTGCAGATAGAAGGTAACTGTTGAAGTGAGTTCAAGTCAAAATGTGCACATTAATTTTTGTCTTTTGAGAGTGACAAATTAAATCAGCTCCTTGATATGCACATTGCAATCATGTAAATTTTTTTCCATTTATTCTTGAATGCTTCTATAGTATTTATTTCCTTATGTTACTCAGTAAGTTTCAAATGGGTTGATGTCAAATCTTTTCCTTTTTGAAGTCTCAACCTTATGTCATGGTTGGATAAAAATTTCTCAATTTAATAGTATTTCAATTACCTCCCACTTCGTTCTAGACATTTGCTGGATTTCATTTTTACATTACAGGCTTTGAACTACTTGGAGTTTAACTTTGATGTAAAGACTGAGGTAATCAGCTTCTTTTAGTTCTTCAATAGCTAGCCAGATATCCTAACATAATTTACTGGTAAAATAATTTTTACATATAATTCTGATGATTTTAAACTCAAGCTGTGTGGTATACCGAAGCATCCTTAAGTGTGTGGGTCAACTTCTGATTTTTTTTTTGCAATGTTTTCCACAACCAGGGCCAGATATTTAAATATAGAAGCTGTGAAATTCATTTTAATAAATGGTTACCATTTTCTGGTTATCCTCATATGTATAATTTTTCTGATGAAAAATTTCAGCAGTATGTTAGGAAGTTATTAAAGAAAAAAACAATCCTGTGTATACTTAGAATGCTGTTGCATTGAACTACCATGCTAAGGTGGGACAACTTATATCCTTACAATAGAATTTCTTTTTCTTTTTCCTTTTTTTTTTAAAATTTTATTTTATTTTTATTTTTTTGGCCAGTCCTGGGCCTTGGACTCAGAGCCTGAGCACTGTCCCTGGCTTCTCTTTGCTCAAGGCTAGCACTCTGCCACTTGAGTCACAGTGTCACTTCTGGCCATTTTCCATATATGTGGTGCTGGGGAATTGAACCTAGGACCTCATGTATATGAGGCAAGCACTCTTGCCACTAGGCCATATCCCCAGCCCTAGAATTTCTTTTTCTATGACCAGTCATTTATTAAAAACTATCAGAAGTAGAGTTGCTAATGTTTTCTTTCAATTGTGCAAATGTAATCCCTACATATATTTATTTGTCTGATTTGCTTATTCGATTTATAGGACTTTTGATCTTTTTGTTATTTTAACTCAAACTATTTTTCATTTTGTGATCCATTTAAGTGTTATTTACATGTGCGGATGCTATTAAGTTTTGTTAGTTAATTTTATAATATGTTCCTTACAAAGGTTTCCTATCACTTAAAAATCATTTTTAGTTGATTTTCTTGGGTTTTTCAACATATTCATATTATATGAAGAAAATGGGAATTTCCCTCCTCATTTTTACATCATTTTTTTCTCATTCCTTTCTCTTCTGTAATCATAAGTTTAGCTGGACATTGGTGGCTCACACCTTTAATCCTAACTACTCAGGAAGCTGAGATCTGAGGATTGAAGCCAGCCTGGGCAGGAAAGTCTGTGAGACTCTTATCTCCAATAAACTACTTTAAAAAAAAACCCTGGAAATGGCACTGTAGCTCAAGTGGTAAAGCGCTAGATTTGAGCAAAAGAAGCTCAGGGACAGCACCCAGGCCCAGAGTTTAAGCCCAGGACTGGGGAAAACAAACATACAAACATATAGGCTACTACTACTAGAGCAATGTTAAGACATAGTGACCACTCTTTGGAGGGATGCTTCAGATATTACAGCCAGAGGAGGCAACCTACACAAAGTTGCTGAGGTGTGAGGAAGACCATACATTAACAAGCTGCAAAGGCGTGATATTGTTAAGAGAAGTCTTCTCAAGACAGTGTCTGTCTTTGATTTTCACAGGGCCCTTGGCAAGAATAACGAATGCAGGCTCCTACATCTATAGAGATGGAGATATTTAAAAGTGAAAGACCAATACATAAAAACAATAAGTTATATTCTCTTGTTCATTCTCACCTTTATAATGCCCTGACAAGGCACAGTTTATGGGATTCCATCAGTTTTGTGTGGAATGCAGTGGTGTGGGGAGAGTCTGTCTCCAGCCCCACACGTGGCTTCATAGGTTGGGACACGCCAGCTGGCAAGCGCACACTCTGCTCATACTTTGCAAACAGTCAGCCCTTGGCTATCCTTAAGCCCAAAGTATGAGAACAGTAGTAGTGTGACTTACCCTTTTCAGGGTGATCTGGGAGACGTACAGGGCTCTTGTAGACTCTGGGAGTAAGTTGGGAGCCTTTAGAGTAAAGAATTTTAGGATCCTGTTACCTAGAAGGCAGTCAAGAAGCAGTAGTTAGTGTGGGCAGTGTGGGTGGGCACAACCTCTTTGGCTTCATAGACTCCTCATCCACACAGTAGGAAGTGTCCTAAAGAATAGATTTAAAGTGTGAAGCCAAGTTGGGCACCAGTGATAATCCTATAATTCTAGGTAGCCAGGAGTCTGAGAACTGAGAATCATAGTTGAAAGGTAGCCTGGGCAGACAAATCCAAGAGACCCTTATTTTCAATTAGCTAGGAAAAACAGACAAAAGCAACAAATCCCCCCCTCAAAAAAAAAAAAGCAACAAAAAAACCCTACAATTTAGAAGTGGAGGTGTGGTTCATGTTGTAGAGTGCCAGCCATGAGTAAAAAAAACCAAGCAGGTAATTGAGGCTCTGAAGTTCAAACCCCAGTACTGGCGTGCGTGTGTGTGTGTGCGCACGCGCACACACACACACACACACACACACACATTGTGGGACCAAGGCTTCTCTGTGTTTGGAGCTAAGGTTAGTATTGCCCATCAGGGCTAGATAACTAAGGATCTAATATCCCTTTTTTTTTTTTTTTTTTTTGGCCAGTCCTGGGCCTTGGACTCAGGGCCTGAGCACTGTCCCTGGCTTCTTCCCGCTCAAGGCTAGCACTCTGCCACTTGAGCCACAGCGCCGCTTCTGGCCGTTTTTTCTGTATATGTGGTGCTGGGGAATCGAACCTAGGGCCTCGTGTATCCGAGGCAGGCACTCTTGCCACTAGGCTATATCCCCAGCCCCCTAATATCCCTTTTTAAGGAGCTGGTTTGTATCCTGTAGATAGTAGACAGCCTTGGGAATAAACTGAGATGCTTGTTAGAAGAACTTTAAGGGAAAAACCCTTAAAGTGAAGAATTATTAGAGGAGAGTGTGTTTAGTCAGAGGGACAATTTGGAAAAGAGGTGAACCAGAACATCTCAGAGAATGTTTAGAGACTGTGAACATCCTCTTGGGTAAATGCAAGTGAACATGGAAGAGATTAGTGGGAGACAATGTGGCTGGGGTTAGAAGTGAGTCATATTGTAGAGAACTGTGAGAGCTAATCACTAGTTTGACAATGGACATGGACTCATAAAACAATAAAGTAATGAAATGATTTGTCCAATTTTCTGGTTTCAGGGAACCAATCTAGCAGCATATAAGAAATGTATTGAAGAGAGGGAGAAGGAGAGGGAGAGGAAGAGAAGGAGGAGAGAAAGAGAGATGCGGAGAGAAAACCTGGAACATTTTCCATATAAGAGGTATCACTATTTGACTGAGAAAATAATGCTAGAAATGAAAAAAGGAGGTAGGCACGAGAAATATCATAGAGATAGAATGTATATCACTGTAATTGACTAAAACTCTCAGTTTTCAAGTCTGGGGACTAGAAAAATGCTGATGTAAGAATTGATAGTTTAACTTGAAATTTCTGTATCTCACAGGGAGAGCTGGTACTTTTTTGGGGGGCTGGTAGTGAGGCTTGATCCCAGGGCTTTGGGATCTTGCTTGGTTTTTTCATTCAAGGCTGGTGTTCTGCTACTTCAGACATATCTCCACTTGTGCCTTTTTCTGGTTAATTGGGGGATAAGAGTCTCCTGGATTTGTTTGCCCAACCTGGCTTTGAACCATGATTTCAAATTTCAGCTCCCTGAGTAGCTAGGATTAACGGTGTGAGCCACTGGTACCTGTTGAGCTGACACATTCTAACACACACACGTTTATGTATGCCTGTGCCAAGATGAAATATAATTGAATTAAAAGTAGAAGGTAATCAAGATAAAAAAGGACCAGATTATCCCAGTGTGCTTGACTAAACTCATTTCTGCGAGGCAATGATTTTAGTAGAAACTGAGAGTCTAGGATAGAAGTGAATTAGGAGGGCAGAGTCTTGAAGCAGTGTGAGGGGTAGCACTGATGTCAATCTGCAGCCAGAGCCCAATCTGGAAAGGAACGTGGGAAAGAGAGATAAATAACCCAAGGACAGGAATAGAAGTGCAAATAAGGGACCTGGGATAGGACTTCAGGGAAGTTGTTCCTTTAAGGGCAGACAAGGATAGTTAGCAGGGAACAAAAGCTATTTTTCAGGCTGGCTTCTATCAGGGAATAGCAAGGAGCCATTTAAGTAAAATTCTTGACCATTGCTGTTTTGTGACCATCATGCTTCTCTCAATAATAACTTAAAGTCAAACCAAAGTTTGAGATGGTCAGACAGTATACTTAAATAATCGTACTCAGTAAAATAATGCTGCGAAATGTTTATTGTTCAGAATCTTGTGCTATCTACAGGTAGCAAAATCTTTTGGATTTCTAGAATTAGTCAAGTCTTCTGGTTGCCATTCCAACTATATCAGTTCTCACCTGAAATGGACATGGATAAGTTTAATATGTCTGGAGGAGCCCAAAGCCAAGTGTGCAGGCTTTACTTAACAGCTTTTGCACGACCAAGGATTTTACTATTAGCTGTTACCAATGTGACTTTATGCTTGCCTATGACATTTCTAAAACATGGTTAATGAGTTTTAATTTGAAGATTTAAAAATGTATGTATTATTAGCTAGATGTTTATTTATTATCATGTGATTTTTTTTTCAATCATGGGGCTTGAACTCTGGGCCTGAGTGCTGTCCCTGAGCTCTTCAGCTCAAGGCTAGTGCTCTACCACTTGAGCCACAGCATCACTTCCAGTTTTCTTGTGGATAATTGGAGATAAGAGCCTCATGGACTTTCCTGCCCAGGCTGGCTTTGAACCACGATCTCAGATCTTAGCCTCTTGAATAGCTAGGATTCTAGGCATGAGCTACTGGCGCCCAGCTTATGTGAAATATTATTCTTCATTCCCCAAGTCTTTTGAATTAGTATTGAATTAATCACTAAATTTGAGGGTTACCAGCAATATAAGTTTTTAGTCTATTAGCTCAGAATACAACTAGACCCAGTGGTAAATTTCAGGAGAAACAAAACAAGTGCTCTCTCTATCCTTCCCCCCTCTCTCTTTTTCACTTTACTGGTGTTCTACCATGTGAGTCACATCTCAACCCCAGTTCTTTGCTGGTCATTTTGGAGAATGGAGTTTTATAAACTTTTTCTCCCCCCCAGGGCTGGCTTTAAATCCTTTAGATCTCAGCCTCCTAAGTAGCCATGATTATGGGTATGAATCCATGTAGCTCTAATAATAAATATTTGACTTTAGGTTTTTACTTCAAATTTGTGGTCTTTAAAAGGAAATATGGGCTCACATTTATTTGATAATAATAATGAGTAGTTGTTTGAACATTTTTAACACACCAAGATTCACCCTATTTTACATATATTATTTTACTTAATATAGAGTGTTATTTTCTCCACTTTACCAATGGGGAAATGTTCAGCAATTTGCTAAGTTCACGAAGTAATGAAGCCAGGATTTAAAACTAAGTAAGGTAATTCTAGGGGCTAATTTTGATTCTTCCCATTAGGACTTTTCAGAACTTATTTACTTCATGGTTTTATTTTTCTTAAAAAGTTAGATTCCTATGAGAAAACTTTAGGCATCGGCATGTATTCAATAACACTTGTTCTCAATTCGTTCAGGCACATTTCACATTTTATTGAATCAATATAGTCAACATTTGAGAATGCCAGAATGTGTTGTTTTGTTCCTTACATTATTTCTTATGTATGAAAAACTCAACCAACCTGAGAAACATTCTTTCTTTCTTTTCTGGTTTCTATCAGGGCTTGAATTCAGAGCTTCACACTGACTTGCCTTGCTTCCTTACAGCTGGTGTTCCACCATTTGAACCATGCCTCCAGCCTAGCTTTTTGCTTCTTAGTTGGAGTCTCACAGACTTTTCTTCCCTGGGTTGGCTTTGAACCAGTAGGCTCTAGGTCTCAGCCTCCTGACTAGCTAGGATTACAAGGGTGCGCTACCAGAGCTTCACAAGGAACATTTAACTTCTGAAGAGGAATTGGCACTTGAACTACTTAGAGAAGCTTATGGAAGCTATACCTAACTATTTTCTAGTCATAGGAAAGTTTCTCTCCTACAAAGTATTGCCAATTTCAGAGATTTTTAGGAGTTTCTCATTTTCTTACTATGGTTTATTTATAGAATTGGGCATTGACAAAATTTCCAGTTTTTCCAAATAATAGTTAACCATTATTATTATTTTTTAATTCAACCATCCTTCCTACTTGTTTTCTGACAGAAGCAAAGCACACTTTCCTCTCTGTAGTCCCAGAACGATTTGGGTCTATGACAGCCTTGGAAGTAAATACAGCTTACCCAGAATGTACCAGTTGGTTAGTCAGGATTCCTAACACCCTGGAAGCATCCAGTGAGGGTACTTCCAGTCCGACAAGCCAGCCTCTTTCTTCATGTTAGACTAAAAGGCTTCCTCCTTTCTGGATTCTGTATCCACTCCACAAACCTATATTTATAAAGCTGGGGTGTAATGAGTCTGTGATGTCTTGTTTTTCCAGAGCTTCCTAGATCCCCAAAGGAGCAGGGCGTTCTGTGAGATCCTTTGCCTTTGATTTTTCATCACTCTCGGGAATTAAAATGCCTTCATCATCCTGGTAGCAGATGATGACTCAGGCTGCAGTGCTTCTGTGTCTATTTTCAGGATGACTCCAAGTCCAGAAAGTTTTGGCATGATGCAGAGATACGGGCACTCTTGCCCTTGCCTAGACCCTTGTGTGAATATTTTATAGTGGGGGAGGGGGGATAGAAGATTACACAACGATTAGACGGCTAGGATATTTTTACATGAAAAGAATGGATGATTTTGCCTAGCATATTTATTTATCCTAACAGGAAATTTCAGAAAAAAAGTTGTCTTCAATTTTTTTCTATTGTTGTGTATCTCCTGTTACATGAAATGAAGGAAGAATATCATATAGAAACTCAAGTCAAAAGCTAAATATTCGAAGGGATCCTTAGGCCTCTTGCCTTGTATTTTCCTCTTTCCCAAGCTTCTCTGCATGGAAAATGGGCCAATCAATGATTCACTGTGTGGCCAGAGTCAGTTTATAAAAGCATCTGTTTGTTTTTTTTCCCCTCATGATCACTATGGTAAAAAGAGGTAAGGTCTTTGAGGCTGTTAACTACAGTAATTTAGCATAGCCCTTGTTGTAGTCAATTAGGAGCCCATAGAAATTTTGATGAACGTTGCTTGGAATTATTATTTTTAATATTTTTTTATTGTTACGTAGGTGATATACAGAGGGGTTCCATAAATCAGGTAAAGCATACATTTCTTTTTTTGGACAATGCCACCCCTTCCCTCACTTTCTCCCAGCTTTTCCCTCCTGTTCCCACCAACAAATTGTGCAGTTCATTTTCAACAGTGTTGAAAATGCTGCATTGTTCGCCCTTTGTCCCTCCATTTCTGTGCTGCTCTGAATTATTATGGTTTCCCAGGAGTAGCTGGTGTAGTAATGCATTTATTTTGAAGTTTGAGAATTTTACTATAAAACAAGACAGTTTTTATAGGATAGCAATCCTCGGATCTCAGCTTCCTGAGAAGCTAGGATTACAGGCATGAGCCTCCAGTGCCCAGCCATAGGTCGGTTTTTATGCAAGGTGGCAAGTGTCATAGCCAATCATTTGTGCTATTCTATTCACTATTCAGAAATCAGATTCTGTTTGAACCCTGCATCTCCACCATTTCGGATTCCTTATTCTTGCTCAGAATATGATAGAAGTAAGAAGTAAGATATTAATTTCCAGTTGGTTGTTGATTTCTGGATTAAACCTGACTAAATGACCTTTCTCACTGGTGGGGCAACTGTATATTCAGACAGTATTCACCATCTGGCTGATATTACAAAAATTATTAAAAAATATCATTCTTGAAAAAAATATTAAAAAGCCAGCTTGTTTCAGACTTCTACAAAGGAAAAAATGTGCACTTCTTAAAGTTTATACTTCCTTTTTAGAGTTCTATATTTTTGTATATAATTGGTTTTCTGTATTTGTGGTCTCATATCCATGGATACAACCAATTATAAATTTATTTTGGGGGTTAGGGGCTATGGAGGATTGAAATCAAGGCCTCATGTATACTTGGTAAAAAGTCTACCACTGAGCTGCATTCCCAGCCCTTGAAATATTTGGAAAACATCACAATTGTACTGACTTGAATTTATGTGGACCATTTCCTTATTATTTTCTAAACAAGAGTGCAATAAGTATTTATATAACGGCTACATTGTTATAGGTACTATGAGTAATCTAGAGATGATATATACAGAAATGTTGGGTGTAGGCTACATACATTTTATATAGAGGACTTGGGCAGCCACATAGTTTGGTATCCATGGGAGACTGGCCTGTGATCATCCATGGACCCAATTCCCTATAGATGCCAAGACATGAGTAGATAGAAGGTTAAGAATTAACACCATCTCCTGGTACTCCAATGCCATTATTTAAGGCCATGGCATGACGTGCAGATATTCTGCCTCAACTTCTGAGGAAGCAGAGAAGGTCAGTGATGGTGTCTCAACTACACATCCTCTGTGGCTTGGTTTTCATTTCTGCCTTTTATCTTCAGTTCTAAACAGGGGCGATGCAAAATCTATGGCCTGTTCAAATCTAACACTGACTATGAGCAAATGTTGCTTTGTTCCCTCAGGACTCATTAAGCTATCTATTCTGAGCCATCTAAGCCAAGCCCAAAGTCTAGTTTCATATAAACAACATTCAGATCAAAGGCAATTAATTGTTCCCATAAGCTTGAAAATACATTTGCTTATAATTGCAATAAGATGCGGCAGCCCCTCTTTCAGATCAAAGCTAGCACGCTAGTAGGACTGAATAGTCATGATAGTAAAAGACAGGAGGGGCAGTAGTAAGTGGTAGTGGTAGTAGTAAATGAGTTTTAGCATTGTGATTAGAGGTGAAGCTTTGGGTCTTCACAGTCAGGGTTGGAATTCAAGCTCATCTACTTATCGTCCATATGATCTTTGGCAGATTATTTAACCATTCTCTGCTTCTATTTCCTCAGGTGTCAACTGTTGATAATAACATTTTTCAATGGGTTGTTGAACATTTTAAATTGATGAAGACAGTAAAAAATATTGTTCATGTTACTGCTTTCATGTTTTTGACATTATCTAATATGTAACAAATAATTGTGATGTGCTGGATGGATATCATTCTAAGCTTACACTCATTACTTCATTTAATTACCAACATTTAAACTGGCTTTATTGTATAAATATGGAAACTGAGTAACTTAGCAAAAGTTCCAAGGTGAGTAAGTAGATGGCTGAAATTGAATTTGAAACAGGCAGCCCAAGCCAAGAACTCAGATCTATTTTCTTAATGCTGTCATGACTCTTACCAACTATACTGTGCTTTTATTTATAGTATATTCATCTATACCATCATATTTAAATGCCTCAATGTAAAAGTCCATGTGTAACAGCACCGCCTAAGTGAACAAGAGTCATCTAAATAAAAGCACTCATCATAGAATTTTACTTTGACAGAAAGTGTTTGTGCCCTTCTGTTTGCATGACTAACTTCTGAAAATAGAGCCAAGAGCACATGAATATCCATGAGTGAGGATCTTTGATGGCAAGCAATAAAAACGGATTCTGGATATTTTCAGAACATCAGGAGCCATCAAGAAGAGTTCAGATTCAAATATAAAGCGATGTCTCAACTATCTTTGAGGAACTGGACAAATTGCAGCTGCTGACCACTGGTGTGTGTGGACTGTTACTTAGCCAGTACCACTGCTATGTACTATACGTTAACACAGCATGACTGTTCCTGGAATTTGGTCCCCCTGCTCCAAAAATATTGTTAGAATATTATACTGTGGACTGATGATCATATTTGATTCCTCTGAAGAAAGCAGAATTCTCTTAATTTCCTATGTTGCTGAGATGAGTAGATTCAGAATTTTCCACTTTTGGACTTTTCAACATTATAGCCCTGTTCCATGCATCATGGAGCCAGTGTAGGGGTAATTTTCAGCAGTTGTAAACCAATTCTATTTCATCAATAAACCTGGGTACAGTAAGGCCCATGATAAGATAAAGTAACAATTCTGCTTACGATGTGATTCCTATAAGTTTCCTCTCTAATGGACTACTATGGAGTAATTCTCCAAAGATTCATATAGCTCAGAAGAAGTATGTAGCAAACCCTGGAAGTTCTGAGTGTCTCCCCTTTTCAGCAATTGTTACTTTAAAATGGTTTTACCTTCTCTTGAAATAGATGTGGAATGAGAATGAATGATGACACATGTTGGGGTTCTGGACACCCCCTTTCTCCCCCCCACGGGGAGAATGGTAACCACAAACTCTATGAAAGAGCACTCAGCCTGGCCCTCCGCCAGCGGAAGGCCAAAGGCGTGCTCACATGGGCAAGCGCTAAGTTGAGGACGGGTTGCTGAAGCTTCCCCTCCCCCCAGTCCCCCTACATGTTACCGAGGGCGGAGGCGAAAAGGAAGGCATCAGGGACACGCTGCGGTGGTGGAAAGCGTCTCAAAGACTTTAATATGGAAGGGCACTTATATAGAGGTAATGGCGGGAAAGAAAGGGGGCTGACCAAAGGGCCAGTCATAGGCTAGGGAGCATGTCCATCAAGTGACATCACAAAACTTCCCTTTGTGGGCGGGACAACCCCATCATGGTGGCACGCACGTGTTCACCTCCCAAGGGGTGGAGGCCAGAAGGTGGGAGGGACTTCTATTGTCCCAAGGCTGGTGGAAGGGCAGCCTTTCCCAGGCCATAATAATCCCCAACAGACACATATATCCAATACGATTGCTGGTGTTATTTTTCTTGAGGCTACAGGCTACACCAATCCAAAGCACTCTGGATCTCTGAGTTGTTTAGATATATTACGCCATTGCAGGGACATCTTTGGGGACTCTAATTTTGCCTGCCACATTTACTAAAGGACATGTTTCTAAGTTTGTTAGTGTATACCTGTTATCTCAGAGCTCAGAAGGCTGAGGCAAGAGAGTCATGAGTTCAAGATTGGCCTGGACTACAGCAAGTGCCTGTCTTATAAAAGAGTGTGTGTGTGTGTGGGGGGGGGCAAATGCTCCTCTTCTATTGTACTTTACATTGCTAATGATTTAATTAAATTTGTTTTCTCACATTTCAGGCTACAAAAATGGGGATGATATTAGTCTGAGACAGGCTCTACTTCAAAACAGGGTAAGAGACTTCTGACCTAGGTCTCTACATAGCCCTTACCATGAGGAAGTAGCCAAAGAGCCTAAAAGATTTGAAGATCTTGAGTCCTTGAGTGGGAAAATGATAGGGAGCAGTTAGACATGAACGATAGAAAAATGGAAAGTCAACTTAAAAATGGAAGCTCCTTCAGAGTCTCAAATCCTTGAGTAGGGAAAAATGTTAGGTAATGGTTAGCCAAGGAAATGCCAGGAAGTGTTTGGTACATGCCTAACAACATATTGCTTTTGAAGGCTACAACAATCAGATACACAAAAGTCACACATATCATACTGTCTGATTATAGAAAACCACACAAAAGGTGCCAAAGCACATTCCCAGGCACCTGCTCAAATCAGTTTGAGTGACTAAGAGCTACCTTTGTGCTATTAACATGTCATTTTAATCTTGTTGTAATTAGCTTTTCTCCCTCCTCAGTCCTTGTGGGTTTTTCTTAGGTAGTTGTGTGTAATTGCTTTGTACAGAATAATTCTTAAGTAGGGCTATAATTCTTATTCAGCTTTCATGTCAATTACTCTGTGGTCAGATTCTGGAAGGTTTCCTGTGCCCCCTACATGTCAATAAAGGCCTGTGCCATGGTAAAAGGGTGATTGTTTTTGACTTCTCTTTCTGAGTTGTCTTATTTTCATTTCTGAAAGTGCCTTTCTAGACTAATAAACTTTACTATTTATAATAAATGGTGTTCTTTACTCATCTGAAGAAAAGGGACATTATGTTTTCCAGAAATTGTGACTATCAGAAACCTTTCCTCCTTACCAATACCTAAATCCCTGACTTTTAATATTATCCTAAGTCCATGACTTCTAATATCTTTTAGGTATAGCATATGTAAAGTAAAATGTACCATTATTAGCTCCTGAAAATTGCATAAGCCTGTATAAGCCAAGCACCTGGCATGATACAGAACATTTCCATCCATCCAGTTCTTGGATCAGACTTCAGTCTCGCTTTATAGAGGCATCTACTATTCTGATATGTTTCATTATTGTTTAGTTTAAAAATTTCATACTATTGAGATAATACAATATGTTCTTTTTTTGGTTCTAGGCTTGGGACTTGAACTCAGGGCCAGGGTTTTGTTCTTGAGCATTTGTGCTCAAGGCTAGCTCTCTGCCACATGGGCCACAGCTCTAATTCTGAATTTGCCTGGGAGGTAATAGTCTTTCCTGCTCTGGCTGGCTTTGAACTGCAATCCTCAACTCTCAGCTTCTCGAGTAGCTAGGACTACAGGTGTGAGCCACGGTTGCCTGTCCTTTTTTATTTTGGATAATACTATTCTCAGTCATCATGCTTGTGAAATTCATTATGTTATTGTATATCAATGGTGTTGTTGCCCTTTGTTGCTGCTGTATTCTAATACACCACGGCACATGACCCTTCTATAAATGGCAACTTGAATTGTTTTCATTTTGTAGTTAAGAAGGAAGCTATCTACAAGGGTAGGTATTAGCAAAAAAGAGGAAAAGTTCAGTAGAGAAAAATCAATGAAATATAAAGCTGTTTCTTTGAGACTGTCAACAAAATTTATAAGCCTTTAGCTAGACTGAGTTTTTTTTGTTTTTAAAAAGAGCCAACCCAAATTTTTTTGGACCAAAATAAAAGAAAGAACACTGTCAATGACTTCACAAAAACAAAAAGTACATGAACCAGGGCCTGAACATAAATCAGAAAAAATTGGAGAAAGGAACACACACACACACACACACACACACACACACACACACATACACACACACACTTATTTAAATGGAGTTGAACAAATTACTTTCTTAGAATTTTTAACGATTTCTTTGTATGGTGATGTTTCTCTCGCGGAGGAAGCAGAGTCATTAAGTTTTGAGGAGGGGCGGGTGGATGCTGCCACTAGGTGCCAACCAAAGAAGGGCAGAAGTGTAGCTATGTATAGCAATGAATTAAGACTTTTGAAGCTGGTAGGTATTTTTGTGTAATTCTTTTCTTGGATCTATGTTTCCAAGGCAAGGGACATTCCCTTTAGCTTCCTTGAGGACTGACTGCTCCTATTCAAACACAAATTCTTTCAGAATTGCTTCTGGCTGAAAGGAACATAATTAACTAAAAGAGTCTCTGAATATGTGCACTTTCACTCATCATTGCCCATGCCCACCTGCCGAATAATATAGTGACTTAAAATAGCAGGAAAACGACCAATTGTGGCAAATTCCGAGCACGTGGAGATGCCATTTGTGGTTCAGTGTCCCTGCGGGCCAAGACTAAAGCTACTTCTTTGTCTAGTGCCTCCCTTGCCCTGTCCCGCTCTCTTGCTGTCACCTGGCATTTTAGACACGTATCTTTTCAAATGTTTTTTTTTTTTAATGTTTGCACTATTTCTTCTTAAAAGTCCATCACACCTAGCATTAGCAATGTAGTAATTTACAGAAGATGTAAAGATCCTGGTTTATTCTCATGTTACCTTATGATATGTCTTCATGTCTTACGTTTATATGAAATCACCAGTAGGCAATCGCACCATTATATTTGGTGAGGTTTATGTATTTTAAAGGAATTTGAAGGACTACATGTTTAGATAAGACAGGTATTTGCCCCTTTAGATATATTCTATGCTTTTCCATTAGAGTTAGAGATTGCTGTTCTTTCATAATGTTTATCTTCCTGAGTGCATAACCAGGCTACTACTAGAGTAAGAGTGAACGGACTGTCCTAGGATGTGTGAGAATCTCAGAGATGGTCTTTTCGAATTCCACAGTCAAGGGAATGATGTGTATGCATGGACTCTAAGCCTCCATTATTTGGGATAATATCCAGGGACTTCAGCTGTTGCATGTAGACCCAGAGGCTGCTGATGGCTTCCCAGTGGACAGCACTGGAAACAGGAAACTGACAGTGGGAATTGAAATCCTTCAGCACCGACTGTTTGAAACCTTTGGTCTCAGTTCTCTCAACTGCCAATGAGGATAATATAAGGAACTACCTCATAAAATTGTGTTTAGTGCTTACATACTTGCTGATCTCATAGAGTGAGTTCTGCAGGATATTGATTCTAGTTATTGTGGTGCTTATAAACTGTCTCCGTTAATGGTGGAACTCGAGGGGTTTAGAGAGGAGATTTTAAAATGAGCTTTTGAAAACCTACATCTTAGGGATGAAGATTCTGCACGTTGACACTATTTCTCTTCTAGAGCACATCCAAACATCTTTCTAATTTTTACTACTTTATACAACTTTTGACATGTTTCCTTCCGCCATGATAATGTATGTATTTTATTTATTTTTACATTTTTTTGTTATTTGAAATTCAGTCTTGCAAGTACTGTGCTCCCTGACAGTACCAATTGACATGTGTTATGGATGTCAATACATAATATTTAGCAATACATCCATTGGATGGCTAGAGCTCATGTTAGCAATTTACATGTGAAGTTTAGTGTTGTATTTGTAATGACAAATTCCAAAGTAACCATGGAACTAACATTTATCTAATAGTAAGTCTGGTCAACATTTATTTATAAGAAAGTTTGGTAAATTAATAATATAGATGTAGCATTAAGAAAAAAGGATAAATTGACCACTGGAGAACTGGCAGTCTTTTGAGGGGTTTAGTTGTGGGATTTGGATTGCCTTATCTCCACAATGCAACCTAATGATGCTTCGTTGTACTTTTAAAATCACATTTGAACCATTAGCATATTCAGGGATTTATCCCCAAGAGAGAACAAAAGCTTGAAAAAAAGTAGCTATATACTCACTTTGTGACTTTGCATTCCTACTTAAAGATGAATAAGTCCTTATTTCAAGAGATAAGACTTTGGCTTTGGTTAATGAACTTTTGACTTATTTTTATTTACCATTGGAGAAGAGTTTATCGGTACTCACAAATCATGCTGTAGAAGTAAGGAAGGCAGAATCAAACAATCAACTACTGAGCAAAGTTGGCTGACTTCCACCATCAGTTTTTTTTTTTTTTTTTCTGGTCCTGGAGCTTAAACTCAGGGCCTGGGCACTGACCCTCTTTATGCTTCAAGGCTGGTTCTCTATCACTTGAGCCACAATACCACTTCTGGCTTGTTCTGAGTAGTTTATTGGAGATAAGAGTCTCATGGACTTTCCTGCCCAGACAGGCTTTGAACCCATGATTCTCAGATCTCAGCTTCCTGAGCAGTTAGGATTATAGATGTTAGCCACTTGTTCCTTGATCACCATTAGTTTTGTGTAGTAAATAGTTATAATCCAAGGTATCACGAGTCTGTACTGACCTACCTACAAGACATAAATTCATATGGTATTTCAGCACTGTACAATATGGGCACTTTGTCAAGTGCTAGCTTTGAGATACATTTTTTTTTTTTTTTTGGGCCAGTCCTGGGCCAAAGACTCAGGGCCTGAGCACTGTCCCTGGCTTCTTCCCGCTCAAGGCTAGCACTCTGCCACTTGAGCCACAGCGCCGCTTCTGGCCGTTTTCTGTATATGTGGTGCTGGGGAATTGAACCTAAGGCCTCGTGTATCCGAGGCAGGCACTCTTGCCACTAGGCTATATCCCCAGCCCTTGAGATACATTTTTAATCCATAAAAATTTTTAAAGACTTAAAGATGTGAAAATCTGCAGAAAGACTAACATTCTTCATGTATCTGAAGGGTTTAGATTCAAGCAAGCCCAGAGTTTAAGCCTCAGGACTGCAAAAAAAAAGGGGGGGGGCATGTGGGAGGAAGTTGAATATAGAAGAAAGAAGCAAATAATCTCCATTTGCACATGATCTAATTATCTACTTAAATGTTAGGCTCACCAAAGATGATTTGTGCCTTGGGCTGGACTAAAGGGCTTTGGAGGAAACATCCCCAAACAAATAGACTGCATGGAGTAAGATTTGTGGGTTTCCCACGGTGCTTACTGAATGAATTATTTCAGCCAGATATCAAGTGCAAAAAGATAAAATTGATGACCTGAAAAGTCAGAGGACTGAATGAGGAACAGATAATTTGTTTAGAAGCTGATAGTTCGATGGTTACCTAAATGCAAGGAAACTGCAGGGTCAATTTATTTTCTTTTAAAGCCACATATTACATAGATTGTAGAAAATGTAAATATAAAGGAAATGAGACATTATAGAATAGAAGTTTGGGGGACAGTTTTGCTAAGATTAGTTTAAAATTACAGATGGAATTATTCTGTGTAAGTGTGTATAGTTTCTTGAATATGTGTATGATGGCATTCCATATGTGTTAGTGAAAATGAAATCACTACATTCTTTCACGTAATCTTGTCATTCTAGGTTTATCTTGGTAGCAGTTTCATTGTCTCATGGATTCCCTGGTGAATGAGAACCACATTGCAGTGACAAAGTTCACATTGTTGGGTTTAACACAGGATCTAATTCTTCTACTCATCTTCATCATTATGCTAGGTATCTTTTTATTTTTGGAAGGAATTGTTTTATTGTTAATAATCGTTGAAGTCATAAACATTGTAGACTACATTGACAACGTCCATCCAGGGGAAGGTTTTTTAAAAAATGAAGACAGCAAGGGAGGGTGGGTTGGGGGGATGGAAGGAGGGAGAAAAATGAGGAAGGGGTAACAATTATGACAAGAAATGTATATGCATTCACTACCTTAAGTATGTAACTGTAACCCCTCTGCAATTATGTTATGTATCTATTCCTGGTACTAGTATCTGGCAATCTCTGCACAGTCCTTCTTATCAAAGTGTCTACTCAGCTTCACCATCATGTGTACTTTAAAAAAATCAATTTAGCTTTTGCTGACGTTGAAATTGAGAGTCTATGACTATAATAATAATAATAATTGAGATGAGTTCCACTCTTAGACACTTTTACTCTTCTGGAAGTTATCGTAGCATTTTTGACTACTATTTTCTTATGCATTTTTGGGGGGGCATTAATTTTCTTCCTTCTGGCAGAATAATATAAATATGAAATTGTTTTGCTTCTTGAAATTCAACTTTACATGGCATTCCAACTTACAGTACCCCACAGTACTTAATGCTTTGTGTTCCAGTGGTCAGCATAAAGTACTAGCATTAAGCTATATTGAATGGTCAAAGCAAATGCTAGATTTTATTGTATTTGAAATTTAATACTATTTCTAATCCATATCCAGATATTTATGATTCTTACAAATAATGTTTATCCATGAAGCAATTTGTTTAGTGATGATCTATTAAAAAGATTAAAGGACTATGCATGAAGACCTGGAGAGAAACAATATAATAAATTGACCACTTGAGAATTAGTAGCATCTGAAAAGATCAGGTTTATTGTGTGAATTGCATGGTCCAAGATTTATTGCAGAACTTAATGATGTTCCATGAGACTTTTGAATGCATAGTTGCATCTCCGGCTTCATCAGGGATTTATTCCCAAGAGAAAAATAAAAAATTAAAATTAAAGCTATGTAACACTGTGAGTTTGTGTTGCCACCAAAAGGTGAGTGAATTCTCATTTCAAGAGGTAAAATGTGGCTGGGAATATGGCTTACCGGTAGAGTGCTTGCCTTGCATTCATGAAGCCCTGTGGTGCCCTAAGCAGAAAAAGCTGGAAGTGGCGCTGTGGCTCAAGTGGCAGAGAGCTAGCCTTCAGCAAAAAAGAAGCCAGGGACAGTGCTCAGGCCCTGAGTCCAAGCCCCAGGACTGGCAAAAAAAAAGAGGTAAGATGTTGGATTTTGGTAATGAATATGACTTCATTCTGAAGGTAGCTTGAGCCTGTACAGGTAGCAGTTCTCACCTGGCACAGCTTGGGAACAGGGAAGATGTAATCAAACAATGAGGCAGGGAGCAATTTTGGCTGAGTTGCTCTGCTGAAGGCATCGGTTTCATGTAAGCAACTAGTCATAATCCATTTCCAGGATCCCTTCCTTAACCATCAGACAGAATTTTACACAGTCTTTTCAGCACTATGCATGCTTGGAACTCTGCCAAATTGCTAGCTTTGAGTTGTTTTGGTTTTGTTACTTCAATGATCATAAATAATTAGAAGAATAAAATATGTAAGGGTACATATTTTGCAGAAATACTTTGTTTATACATCAGATGTTTTGTAAAGTAGGCTTTTTTGGAACATTAATAAATGTATGCATTTATATATGTATATATGTACATGTAGTTCAATATGTATATAATTCTTAGCTCCATGCTTTTTATTTAGGAAGCATACAAACATATGTGAACAGCTATTTGAGCCTTCTTGTAACAGCTTATTTATGTTTTTTCCTTTCAGTATACTCAGCTCTCCTTGGAGTTATGATCAACTGTCTTGAATTTTTTATTTTCCCTTAAAGCCACATATTATATAGAGTTAAGAAAATGTAAATACAAAGAAAAAGAGATAGCATAGGATAAAATTTTGGGACTGGTCTTACTAACACCAAATGTGTACTGGTACATGGATATGTTTATGATGACAGTCCATAGGCACTAATGAAAATGAAATAATTACGCTTAATCATATAATGCAATCTATTCATCCCAGATTTATCTTGACAGCAGCTCCATTGTCTGATGGATTCCCTGGTGGAGGGGAACCACACTGCAGTGACAGAGTTCATTTTATTAGGCGTAACACAGGATCCAGTCCTTCGAGTCATCTTCTTCATCGTCATCCTGGGCATCTACCTGGTGACTGTATTGGGAAATCTCTGCACAATCCTTCTCATCAGAGTCTCCACTTAGCTCCACCACCCCATGTACTTTTTTTCCTCAAATATTTTATTGATGTAACTTTTCCCAATTGCATACACATATATATGCATTTATATGTACTTAGGAAAGCTAAACAATGTTCTAAGGCACTTGGAATTGTGCACAGCAAAGTATCCTATTATATTATACCACTAGAGAGAGTTTGCTTCTTAAATAACACAAACACCAGTTGGAATTTTAAAAAAGGTAATACATAGTCTTTCTTTCAGGTTACAATAGTGGAATACATATACATATGTGTGTATACTGGCAGATATTTATACCCACATACTATAATACAGTACAGATTAAGGTCAACAGAAAGAGAAGGTATCAGGTTAATCAGTGTACAGTCCCAGTTATTTACACATGCAGATCTTCTACAGTGTCATCCGTACAACTCAATCACTCACTGGAAATCAGGAATAATTAAGGTAATCTGATAATGCTCAAAGTGAAACCATTTTAATCACTTTAACCAAAACATGAAATAACAGAAAAAATGTCAAGAGCCTATTATTATTATTTTAAAAAATCACTCTTACATAGAAAAAGTGCCTAGCTTAAATTTTTAATAAGTACTTAACTGGGGAAATTGGTATAGAATGCTTTGAACACATTGGACCATTTCTAAGCCACATGAAAAAATACTAAACAAAATGAAACAAAACAAAGAGTGTTTATATTTGAAGTGAGGAAAGTGGTTTGACCTTTGTTTCACTATTTCCAAACTGTAGCTAGTAAAGCAGTGGCAACTTCTCATTGTGGAGATGCTCTACAATAGAAAGACACAGTCCAATCACAAAGGCACCCAGCAAGTGAGGAGCCCTCAGACTGGCAAGTGGCACAAATATTCTTATTGGCATTTTAATATACCATAAAATTGACCTGAGGGTAGAGTGGCATTCTGCCTTGTTGACTCTTTTCAATTTATTCTCTTAAAAAAATACTGCTATTAAAAAAGCTAATATTTTTAAAGCACCATCTGTAAGTTTACGATGTAACCATCTTTATGAACTCTATGTTGCTCTGCCTTGAGGTTTTCTTTTTTAGAATTTTAATATTTCATGCAATTTCAGTGGCTAAGTTAGTTCTATTCACCTTACAAGAATTCATCTACATAACTTCAAGGCCTACTGACTGATCTGTTTCAGTGACAAAGACAGAGAAAGTATGCCCGTTTAGCACTGTTTAACCTTGTTTCACCTGGGTCAACTCATCTTGGTTTGTGTGTTACCATCACAGCTACGCAAATATGAAGGAGCCCATAGTGTAACCACATCACCACACAGTATTCACACATCTTGTTAGAAAGGGCGAACCACAGGACTGTATTGATACAGGGGACTTCATATATGTGCATGCGGATTAAATCCATTAGCAAAATAAATACAAAATTCTTGAAACTGGGAGGGAATTGGAGGGGCATGTAACATTATGGGATGACTTCCAAAGAGCTTTGCGTTGTTAGGTGCATTACTAGAAGTCACATGTTTTAATTCTTGCTACAACCCTGATGATTAACAAGGACTATGGCCAATAGGGTAGTTCTGAAGTAAAAAAAACACACACAGAAAAACAAAAGAAAATCCCTGGTTGCTTCATGTAAAAATCTCTCCTTTAAGTATACACAAGGGCCAAGGCCAAGTCACTACACCTAATGCCCACTATAACTGCTAGGACTGCCCAACAAAAACTGCACGCAGGCAGAAGACTTGAGAAATGATGGCGGTCAGAGAAGAGCAAGCAGGTGACACAAGGCTTGGGAATCGGCACTTTTTCCTGTTGTTTTTTTTTAAATGACAGCAGTCAGTTGGGACTCCAGTAGAGGGGTACCATCCTCCAATGGAGGTCATGTGAACAAAGAGGAAGGCTTTTATTTTTGGTTTTCACAACGCCAAGGGGTGCTGCTGACATTCAGTCAGAAGGGTCCTTAAACATCTTGCAATGCATGGGAGCCTTTCTGTACAACAAAAGAGCGTTTTGATCCAAATGCCAAGAGCACCCCACTGAGAAACATTGATCAACAGCGATTTGCTCATATGTGCAGCTGCGCTAGCAATGTGACAAGCTAAATGACATTTTTAGGGGGTGTGAGTGTACATGCAGTAGATCCTAGCATAGGTTAAAATGACCCTTTTTGGTAAAGGCATTAGATGGGAATAGCTACCACAGGTTTTGTTTGCCAGAAATCCAATGTAGCCAAGGGGATCTCTTAATTTGTGAAGACCCCCAACTTCAAAAAAGCATAGGTGGGTTATGTTTCAGTTGCTTTCTAGAAATGCTAATGATGGTAGATCACAGTTTCTAAGAGCTTAAGTTTGTTGATTATTAAGTACATAGGAAGTGAAAATGAGAATCATTTGAGGGCTTTCTACGTGTGCCCCGCTCACCGTAGTCACTGCAGAGGCTCAAATCTCTCTTTGAAAGCTAGGTTTGAACTATGTAGGGATGTGCTTTCTCACAGGAAGATGTCCCCATTGATTGGATGACTACGTTTTTTTTTTTTTTTGCCAATCCTAGGCCTTGGACTCCAGGCCTGAGCACTGTCCTTGACTTCTTTTTGCTCAAGGCTAGCACTCTACCACTTGAGCCACAGTGCCACTTCTGGCCATATGTGGTGCTGGGGAATCGAACCCAGGGCTTCATGTATATGAGGCAAGTACTCTTGCCACTAGGCCATATTCCCAGCCCCAGATGACTACTTTTGGTACTCGTCCCTTCTGGCACATAGTTGAATGCTGAAAGTTTATTCTGCTTTCTCATGTACTGTGTGTGTGTGTGTGTGTGTGTGTGTGTGTGTGTGTGTGTATGTGTGTGTGTGTGTGTGTGTGTATGTGTGTCCCACCAGGAATCAGACAGCAAATACTTTGTGACGAGAGATTAACCAAGGAGTTAAGGGACAATTGTGTAGAAGAAACTGAGAAGTTTCTTGTATCAACATACTCTAAGGATCTGAGGAAATAAGGATCAGAGTATATGCTTTTACTAGGAAAGGTAGGCTTCACATCACTAGAATTTAGGAATGTTCAGACAATTCTGTTATATTGACATAGATTCATCTATCTGATATTCGTTTAAATCCATCTTATCTACACTGAGGAAAATTCCTTATGAAACACACTGCTAGAACCACTGAAAATGCTAACAGGTGGATGAAAGTTGTGAGAAAGAGAGGAAGAGCACCCCATGTACTTTTTTCTGAGCAATTTGGCTTTTGCTGACATAGGCTATTCATCTTCTGTCACACCCAACATGCTGGTTAACTTCTTGGTGGAAAGAAGTACAATCTCTTACTTTGCATGTGGCTTCCAGCTTGGTTCAACTTGTTTCTTTGGGACATTTGAGTGCTTTATTTTGGCTGCCATGGCCTATGATCGCTTTGTGGCCATCTGCAACCCACTGCTCTATTCATCCAAGATGTCTGCACGAGTTTGTGTGCAGTTACTTGTAGTAGCTTTCATAGGTGGTTGTTTCAATGCATCCTCCTTTACCATTTCCCTTTTTTCTTTAGTCTTCTGTGGACCGAATAGAATCAATCACTTTTTTTCTGTAATTTTGCTCCTTTAGTTGAGCTCACTTGTTCTGAGGTCAGTGTCTTCACAATTATTCCTTCATTTTCTTCTAGCTTCGTTATTGTTTCCACAGTATCTGTCATAACCATCTCCTACATCTCTGTCCTCATCACCATCCTGAGGATGAGATCCAAGAAGGGCGTCACAAGGCCTTCTCCACCTGCACCTCCCACCTCACTGCAGTCACTCTGTTCTATGGGACCATTACATTCATTTATGTGATGCCCAAGTCCAGTTACTCCACTGACCAGAACAAGGTGATATCTGTGTTCTACACTGTGGTGATTCCCATGTTGAACCCTCTCATCTACAGCCTCAGGAATAATGAGATTAAAGAGGCTCTGAAAAGAGAGCTTAGTAGGCCAGTGTTTTCTTAATGAGATATTACTTTGTACAGTCTCTTATAGGAATGACATTCCATAGCTGTCATATTACAAAGAAGCTGGTTATCTGGTTATCGTTGTCATCATTATCTTTAAGTATTCATACATTGGAGTTGCCATTCAACAAGCTGTCCAAAAATGCACTATGTCTTGGTCAATGTCATCCTGAGTATTTGGTTTGAAATCTATCCATGGAGGTAGCATTAGTGATGTGATGATTTTTCAGTAAACCTAGGAGTTCAATTTTTGAGTAACTCCCTCAGAATGAGTTACTTTTACAAAGTAAAATATATTTGCAATTAGGAACATAAATTGTGGCACATTAAACATACATTTCATACATTTCAAAAGTTTTTTCTACGGCATCTCTTAGTGAGCTTGTACCTTGTTATGGGTTGGCTCTTAAATATTGCCAAAGGTGGGTATTTGTTAAAAGTGTTGGTCCCTAGTATAGTGCAATTAGGAGATGGTGGAAACATCAAGAGATTGAGTCTAGGGAGGGTTAGCTCACTGGGGAAGGTGTTTTCTGACCATGATATGAATAGCTTTGCTCTACTATGTGTGATAGCATGATACATCATAAAAAGCTTCAGTAATGGAGTTATTGCATTACTGATTGAAACTCCAAACCTATGAGCCCCGAGCAAACATTTTCTGCACAGAATTTCATATATGAGCCACTATTTTTTTACATAACAGAAAGTTTCTTAACTTTATTCCTAGGCTATATTCATTTCATCATTAGATTATTGTTACCATTCCTTGTAGAATTTGGTTCCATAGTACACTGAATCTGTAAATCAACTTTTGGAGAATAGAATTTTCACTTTAGTGATAGTGGGTTTTCCAGTTAATGAATATAGTTTCCCTTTCTGAGTAGGTTAAGTAGGTATTCTTTAAAAATTTTTTTTAGTAAATATACTTTACATGATATTCATAAATGTATTACTACACATTTGGACACATTTTGAAATATGCTTTTATTACACTTTAAACACACTTTTATTCTCTTTTAACAGTTATCAGTATATAAACAGGATTTTTTTTACATAGATTCTACTTTTGTCCTGTTATCTTTCTAGATGCATATAGCATATGTTTTATAAATTTCTTAGAATTTATTGGATGAAAATTATGTAGAAACAAAGAGTTCTGCTTCTTTTTATTTTATCTCTGGCTTTATATTGGTTTTCATTACCTAATTCAATAGCTCTGTCTTCAGTATAGCCTTGACTAAAAATGGTGAAGGTGAAATTCTCTAAGTTTTTCCCAAAGATGAAAATAGTTCAATATTTTACCATGTGGGTAGTCCTTAATAGGGCTTTATTTTTTCTCCCTATATTTCTTTTCCTTGGATTATTTGAGTTTTTTCCCTTCTGTTGTACTCTTGTTTTTTTCCATTGACATTTTAGCCATAGATCTTTACATTACTTTTTGAACAATTATTTAATGATTATATGTTATTTAAATGTGACATTTTACCCAGAATTAGTTACATAGTAATTTACAGAAAATATAAAGCTCTTCTATGTTTATTTTCCACATCCTACCTTTATGACATTGCTTTTATGTTTAGGTAATGATTCCATAGGCAACACCCTGTTTTATCTGGCGAAATGTATGTATTTTAAGGGAATTAGAAGAGAAATTAGCAGGGAATTTAGGTTCATATTATCCACTCCCATAAATGAGAAATTTCTGTTCCTTCTACTAATGTCCATCTTCCTGGCTGTGTAGTTCATGTCACTGCTTGATTCACAGCAAATGGAGTCTGTCTCTTTGACCATTCCACGCAGGCAGCTGGGAAACAGCTCCTTCTTTGGATGTGGCCACAAGGTCCATCACAAACATGGCACACTTCCTCTTATTTCTAACCTGCTAGGAGAGGTCTTGTTCTTATAAATAAATATAAAATGACATGAAGTGCTTTCTTTACAGGCATTGAAAGATTAAGTCTACTTTATTCAGCGTATCATTCTGATGACTTGGACTTTAAAAAAATCCAGTTGTACCCAATTACCTAAGCTGTGCTTGGGACCTAAGATGAAGCCTTGTACATTCGTGGATTGCACACAATGTATTTTGTAGAAATTCTGCTTGCTTTCCATTCTTTACAAGACCACATTGGCGTCTGTCTCTTCAACTCCACCCAGTTACCCACTCCCCCTCTGCAGGGCCCTTGCCCCCCTCCTGGATCGCTTCTCTCTTGCTCCTCCCTGGGACCACCACTAACCTTCCATGCTATGCAAATGGAACTTCCTCAGAGGGAACCTCCTGGTCACTCACCAGTCCTGTCTAACTCCTTGGGACTCTGCTCCTTCTCTAGCATTTTTTTTTTTTTACCATGCCCCTCTATCTCTTTCTGTGTTGATATTTTTTATTGTTATTAAAAAGGTGAAGTACAGAGGGGTTACAGTTACATAAAACAGGTAATGTACATTTCTTTTTGGACAATGTCACCCAGAATTAATCTCTTTCATCCATTCATTTTATTCTTTCGCACATACAAGTAATATATTGAGTGACTAGTAATATATTGAGTGTTCTAGGCTGAATCTCACAAGTGACAGTCAAAACTGGAATTCGTGTTTTTGTAGGGGACCCATACATTAAAACATAAAAGCAATCATACAGACTATGAGAGGGGAATGAGTTCTATGGAGAAGGAATAAATAAAACTAGGTGTTGAGGTTGCTGTGCCAGGAATGGGAAGGCCAGGCAGGTTTCAGTGGGTACATAGGTCCTGAGCAAGAAGCTAGGAGGTGAGGATACGTCATGGCCAATAGGTAGCAACTGGGGACAGCTGGATGAGTCTACTATTCCACACATGTGCATAAAATTTACCTTTGAGACTTCTGTTCCAACAATAGAGTTGGTCATTTTAATGAGTCCTTGGAAAGTGTAACAAAATGGTAAGGATATCTAGCCTTTTGGGGGAGGGGGTCTAGCCTTGGGGCTTGAACTCAGGGTCTGGACACTGTCCCTGAGCTTTTTGACCTAAATTTAGTATTCTACCACTTGAGCCACAGCTTCACTTCTGGCTTTTTGGTGATTAATTGGAGATGACAGTCTCAGAGACTTTTCTGTTCAGTATTGTGTTGAACCATCATCCTCAGATCTCAGCGTCCAGAGTAGGATTATAGGCATGAGCCACTGATGCCCAGCATATACATCTTAAAAATCAAATTAGCACTTAGTAAGGAATTGCATAATCAGACAGTATGAGCACCCAAGCAATATACCTGAAACAAAAAAAAAAAATCTCTTGTGACAACAGAATTCGATTAGCTAGAAGAAAATCTTACAGAGGTGGGCTATAGATTTTACCTTCTTTTGGTATAATAGGAAAAACAAAAAGAAATCGAGCCCTGTGGGAAGTCTGATTAATATATTTCATCTATATCCTGAGAATGAAAGTGTAGAGCAAGGAACATAGGAGGTAACATTTGAGAAAAGAAACATATAATCAAGTGCTCATCATTCCTAGCCATAAAGGAAATGCAAATCAGAACAACTCTGAGATTCCTTCTCACCCTAGTTAGACTAGTCAACATTGTGAATGCAGACAACAAATGTTGGTGGGGATGTGGGAAAAAAGGAACCCTACTACCCTGTTGGTGGGATTTTAAGCTAGCACAGCCACTTTGGACAGCAGACTGGAGGTTCTTCAAAAAACTAAACACAGATCTTCCCTATAATCCAGCCATAGTACCTGGGCATCTACCCAGACCATCGCAAGCCAGGATACCATAAAGACACTTGCACATCCATGTTCATTGCTGCACTATTCACAATGTCCAAGTTATAGAAACAGTCCAGATGTCCTACAATAAATGAATGGATCAATGGATTTTTACACAGCCATTAGAAAAAATATTTGCAGGGAAATGAACCTAGAACAAACTGTGTTAAGTGAGGTAATCCAAACTCAGAGAGACAAAGGGCTCATGTTTTCTCTCATATGTGGAAGCTAGGTCTAAAACATATGAATTATACAGGATTCTAGGCATTCACATACAGTGAGACCAAAGGAGGACACTCTTATGGGATGAAAAAAGGTGCAATACCGATGTCTCTTTAATCGTATAAAATAATAGTTATTGAAATGAATTCTTGGAAATGGAAACGAGGTTTTTTTTCTTTGTTGTTGCTTTCTTTTCTTTTTGTCTAGTTTGTTCATTTATTTGTCTTGGGCGGGCTAACAGGGGTTGCAGAAATGGAGGCACAAAAGGTGAACAAATGCAAAGGTGGTGCTCAATAGACACGATGTGGAAAATGAACTATATGACTTGTGGTTGAGGATGTGAGGGGAAAATCTAGGAGAGAGCAAGGGAAGGAGTGACCTTATCCAGAAAGAAATGTACTCACTACCTGACTTATGTAACTGTAACCCCTCTGTACATCACCTTTATAATAATGATAAAATAATTTTTAAAAAGATGATAAAAATGGCAAGCCTTGAGCTTGCATGTGGGATGGCCAAGAAGCATGATTATCTCAGGGTGAACTCAAAATGCAAACAGAGAATCCATCCCATCAAACAGTGAAAATTATAACCAGACAATAAAAACTCCCAAGATATCACACAACAACACCAAAGCTTCTGAGACTTTAAGTTTAGGAAAATTTTAAGTTAATTGTTATAGACCATAATATTAATTTGATTAAAGAGGAAAAGAATGGTCAAAACCAGCAATGAGTCTTTGATATCTAATCATTGAGAGCTTGTTTGCATCCTGTACGCTGGATTTGGGGGCTCAAGAGCTGTCACCATGCCCCACAATGACTATCACTGTGAATGTCTTTTGGGATACTGTGAGAAAAAGAAACAGGAAACCAAGAGGTTCATGAACAACAATATGGAATGGTTAAAGCTAATGCTGGATTTTATACTTGAAGTTTAACACTATGTCTTAGTCATACACATCAAGATGTTTATGATTCTCATGACTCTATCAGACTATTGTCTAATTATACTCTCTAGTAAATGTTAAACAAAGATGGTAGGTCTGTGCATGAAGAACTAGATGAAAATGAATAAATTGACCACCAGAGAATTAGTAACAGCTTGGAAGATCTGTTTTGTTTTGAGAATTGAGTTGTTCAATATCCATGGAAGAACCTGAATATGCTCCACTATGCTTTTGAATTCATAGCTGAATCTCTAGCTTCACTGGGGATTTTTACCCAAGGGAGAACAAAAGAAATATTTTAAGCTTTATGACCACTGTGACTTTGTGCTGCTACTAAAAGGTGAATGTGTTCTTATTCCAAGAGGTAGGGGTTTGCATTAAGACTTCTGTCTCTTGAGTTTTACTTGCTTAGCCATAAGACAGACTCCCAGGAGCTCAGCACTACCCAAACTTGACACTCTGACAAAATGCTAGCTTTGAGAAACTTTGGCTTGTGTTGATACTTAAAATTGGTTTGAAAGTTTTCAGAAATACTGATTTTTTAAGGGTCAAGCATGGTGTATAAAAAGATTAGCCACAAGCTGAGATCCTTTTTAAATTTTTTAGTATGCACTTTATACAAATATATATCATGTTCAAAGTGACTTTGCTTCATTAGAAATTGCCACTGAGAAATCATTATTATAGAAGAAAGTTATTTGTTTTATTTGAAAGAACATGCTCTATATTGGTTGATATTAATGGCTTTTTTTCCACAGTGATTATATTGGTATTTCAATGTGCTTGCTAAAACACTATTACCTGTTTCAAAATATATAAAAGTACCTAATAAACTTTAACAGTTGGTGAAGCAATAAGTAATTTCTTTCTAGCACTAATTTAGAACGTTTATCTACTATCAGAAATATTTTCATTACTTCTTAAAAAGGGTTATAATTAATTAATGGCCACCTTGAAATGTAAAACATGCTAGGTCATTCTATCATGGTAACATTAGGAAGATTAAGCAAATCTGTTTTACATTCATTGCTAAGTGTATTGGACTTAGTGCCTACTATAACTTAATTTTATTGTTGCATAGTAACAAAGAAAGTTACATATTTGTAATTGGCACTTACACAAATGTAAACATATAACTTGAATATGTAATTTGCTATGTAATTATAAGCAAGTTACATAGTCTTTTCTAAACTCTTCTAACACAATTTTACATGATAAAGAATATATTATATTAGTGACTTGGGCCTGTAATTCTAGCTACTCAGAAGGCTGAGATCTGAGGATCAAGGTTCAAAGTCAGCCCAGGCAGGAAAGTGCATGAGATTTTTTTTTTCACCACTTAACCACAAAAAAGCTGGAAGTGGACCTGGGCTCCATTGATAGAGCACTGGAAGGCTCAGGCAGAGTGCTCAGGACTGGCATACATATGCAAAAAGTATGTAATGTACTATATGTGTAACACATAGTTCAATAGTTATATAATTCTTAGCTGCATATTAAGATTTAGCAAGCATATGTCTGCATACATATGTATATTTACCAAGTATGTAAATATAGATCAACTGCTATCTGAGCTTTCCTTGCAATAACCTATTTATGTTATTTTCAGTTAGAACACTCAATCATTCTTGTGGTACTCTTCACCTATTTTGAATTTTTATTCTCCTCTAAAAACATATATTATGTAGATTTAAGGAAACATAAATATAAAGGAAAAGAAAGAGTACAGGATAAGGTTGCTAAAATCAATTTTATTATCATAGATGGAATCATTTTTCCATGTAAATGTGTACTGAACTTGAACATGCTTATGATGAGATTCAATGTGCACCAAGAAAAATGAAAACTATGTGATTATAAATTTTTCATGTAATCTATCCATCCTAGATTTTTCCTGGCAGCAGCCCCATTGTCTCATGGATTCCCTGGTGGAGGGGAACCACACTGCAGTGACAGAGTTCATTTTATTGGGCTTAACACAGGATCCAGTCCTTCGAGTCATCCTCTTCATCATCATCCTGGGCATCTACCTGGTGACCTTATCTGGAAATCTCTGCACAATCCTTCTCATCAGAGTCTCCACTCAGCTCCACCACCCCATGTACTTTTTCCTCAGCCATTTAGCTTTTGCTGACATGGTCTTTTCATCTTCGGTCACACCCAACATGTTGGTTAATTTCCTGACAGACAAAAATATGATCTCCTACCATGGATGTGCCATCCAGCTTGGCACAGCTGTTTTCTTTGGGGCAGTTGAGTGTTTTCTTTTGGCTGCCATGGCCTATGATCGCTTTGTGGCCATTTGCAACCCACTGCTCTATTCAACCAAAATGTCTACACAAGTCTGTGTGCAGCTACTTGTAGTAGCTTACATAGGTGGTTGTTTAAATGCATCATCCTTTTCTATTTCTTTCTTTTCCTTAGTGTTCTGTGGATCAAACAGAGTCAATCATTTCTTTTGTGATTTTGCACCACTACGTGAAGTTGCCTGTTTCGAAGACAGGGTCTTCATACTTCTTACCACATTTACTGCTGCCTTCATCCTTGCGGTCACAGTGATTGTCATAGCCATCTCCTACATCTACATCCTCATCACCATCTTGAAGATGCGCTCCACCGAGGGCCGTCAGAAGGCCTTCTCCACCTGCACCTCCCACCTCACTGCGGTCACTTTGTTCTATGGGACCATTACATTCATTTATGTGATGCCTAGATCCAGCTACTCCACTGACCAGAACAAGGTGATATCTGTGTTCTACATGGTGGTCATCCCCATGTTGAACCCCCTCATCTACAGCCTCAGGAATAATGAGATCAAGGGCGCTCTGAAGAGAGTGCTTGGGAGGAAAATGTTTTCTTAGTCAGGTTTGGTATTTTCTAGCTTTATTATGGAAATAATAATTGCAAGTATACATAAAAGTTAACTGACTTTCTGAGATGGGGAAATGTTTGTGAGCATGGTTCATTTTGAAATCATGTACCAACTAAGACGTTTGAAGTGCTGTTATAAAATCTCACTGAATTTATGATTAAGAACATAAACTGTTATTGAAACACAAAATTTCCTAAAAATTCTTCCAAAGGTTTTTCCTTCCAAAAGGTGTTTATTTTAATGTATTAGTTTGGATCTTAAGTCCCCTCAAGGTCTATATAATTAGTCAGATAGTTGGCCTTTTAATGTTCTTGAAGTGGCTTGTAAGCCTTCTTCATTCCTCTTTATTCCTTTTTCATATTTTATGTCAAAGATTGTATTTTAATGTAGCCTGTCTATGAGCTTACTAGTTCATTCTTCTGTTTGCTCTACTCTCCTGGTGATGTATTCTGTCACATTTTTAATGTGATAATGGATTTCCGGTTTATTTATTTTTTATTATTTCAAAATAAAATATTTGAACAGGGTGCTGGTGGCTCATGCCTGTAATGCCAGCTACTCAGAAGCCAGCCCAGGCTACGTGAGACTCTTATCTCTAATTAACTACCAAAAAGAGTTAGAGGTAGAACTGTGGCTCAAGTGGGAGCACGCTAGCCTTGAACACGAATGCTCAGGGACTGCATTTAGACACTGAGTTCAAGTCCCAGGACTGTCCTCCCCCCACATGTGTGTGTGCACACATACTCACACACACATTATATGTGTAGTATTTTTTTTACAACCTCATTAGTCAGTAGTTACTTAGTTTTGTCAAATACTTTTTTTTCAGAGAAAAAGTAAGCACTGCCAAGTCCACAGTGATACCTTTTTCACATGATCTATAGATGTTCCACAATTTTTCTGAGGATCTGGTACTGGCCATACAACATGTAGCACATTTCTGAAAAATACTGTTCAGGATTTTTATATTTCTCCTACGATCCAGTATGAAATACTAAGCAGTATCTTTGTCCACAATTGTATAGTGAAGCTGCATGACATTTAACAAGCCTGATGGTATTTATTGTTACTGTCAGGGAAAACAAATTAACAGACTATTTTGACTTAAACAAATTCTGTTTAATTCTTTTCAATGACTTCAATTTCTCCCTTGAGGTTCTTAATTAAATCTACATATGTTCTTGCTAGAATAAACTTAATCTCATGTTAATATATTATGGTGTTCACAAACTGCTGATAAGGTCACTAATGTTCTTTAAAATATTTTTTTTTAATCTATTTTCATAAAAATGAGGCTGGACTATAATTGCATTTTCTTTTGTGCTTATTGGGTTTTAGAATCAAGACATCTCAGATGTTATTCCTTCATTGAAATAGACACTCTTTAGTCCTATCGAAAGGTAGAATTATTATTTCATTGAATGCATTTAGTATGTAATAAAATTTAATAGCAAGTCATTGCTGCCTGCATTTTTCTTTCTCATATGCTGATTACATTTCTTTAATGATCAATGGATCCTGCTTTTTTTTCTATTTGAGATGTTTTGAATTATTTCTGAGTTTAAATAAATTCTTCAGTTTACCTAAATTATCTGTTACATACAAATGCTTATGATTACTATATTCTTAATAATAGAAGTAAAAGCTATAGTTGTATTGCTTTTTATGTTCCTTTTATGGCTTTTTGGATTTTATACTCTCATTTTATTTTTACATGATAAAAGGTAACAAAATCACTGTAAGAAAACAAGTATTTATCTGTTTTCTCTTTCAATATGTATTGACATTCTATTAATTATTTCTATTAATTGACATTATACTAATTTATTTTCTTAATTTTATTATTTTCCTTTTTGTACCCTGTTCTTTATATTACTATTCTTTTCTAACTAATTGAAATAAATGCAAATCTTCTAGTTTTTGATATTCTTCTAGTACTCAAATCAGTTTACAAAACGGTGAGTTTTTTAAGTTAGAATTTATCTTTTCAAAATTCTCTCTCATCTTCCTCTCTTTCTCTCTTTCTCTGTCAATGTTGGATGTTCAGGAGCCTCTTGCTTTACTTCATATCTCATGTTCATCCAAATATTATGCATAATGCTTATAGTGTACGCCAATGTGTTCTTGTTTTATCGTAGTGACAGCTGAGGGCCCCAGGTCCATCTTGGGATGCACAGAAACTCTAAAATTTGAGTCTCAGAAACTTAGGAACTGAAGAGCTGGAGACTTCTTTCTCTTTTTAATAAAATAATATTATTGACTTTGATGACTACCATATATCTATATCATAAAACTTAATGTTTCTGTTTTCATTGCATTCACTGACTCTCCTTAGTGTCTTGGTTTCTTAGAGCTGGACATACTTATCTTAATAAATGATAGATCTGGTCATTTAATTGCATATTCAGTTCACCCTGATAAATATTAGTCTGCTCATCTTATAGGTTTGATTATCTCAAGATTTGAGAAGTGGCTGCATATCTGTGCAAGGCCTGATTACTTCTTCTTTCCCTTCATCCTGAAGCTATATGTGACGTGTGTCAACCAAACTTTTCATGGTACATTCACCGAGATTTTTTTAAATTTTACTTTGGTGCTGTTATATCAAAACAATACAAAATCGACTTCCTGTCGTAGTGTTTTGTGTTAGTAAGACTTTTTCTGACTTGTCAAGTTCTGTTTTCACAAAGTAACACTTCAGTGCTGTGTATATTTTCTGTGTTCTATTGACTGGTAATGAAATTTCTTTTATTCTGTGAGTCAAACATCATTTTAAGGACACACTTAACATTTCATCATTTGTTCCAGTTGTACTCACCATGAGATTAATTAAAATGACCAAAGCTGACTGATACGGTTGGTCAGGAACCCCCGTGTGAATGTCATGTACACGAGTGGGCTGCCACACTCACCGCCCTGCAGAGTGAAGGTACCATGCCCAACATGAACGGTCCTCACGTCCTGCCATCCTTGCTCAAGCACTTAGTACCCACTGAGACCTGCACTGACCACTCCTGTCCCTGGTACATCAACCTCCCACACTGGACTCTGTTTATTCTTTCTCCATGAAATTTGTTCCTCTCTTATATTCTATATGGTTTAACTTTTCTATCTGTATCCTACACTGAAATATATATTCCATCATGTCTATTTCTCACTGTAGTATCAAAAGGACAAAGAGTTGCTTGAGAATATGAATTATTCAAAATACTTTCATATGTATGAAAAAAGAGGGGAATGAATAAAAAGACTAATAGCTTTGGCTTTATTCGGTGAAATTTGTTTCTGAATTACTTTAAGGAGAGGAAAAGTAAAGGCATATACATGCTTGTTGTCAGCATATAAAGATAGAAGGTATCTCTCCAGGAAGAAATAACAATTTTAAAGGAAGGAATACCAAGACAGCAACATGTGGGTCAGTCTGTGAAGTCAATCTAAAAGTTTAGTTGTAACAGTCTCACTGTCATCTCAACGTAAACTGAATACTTAGACACAGGTTTTCTTCCACTCAGTTCTTACAGGCCCAGGAACTCCCTGCTTTAGCAGAAGAACTCGCCTGTTTTGACCAAAAAGTGGAATTCACAAGTCTGTCATTGATAGTTCCTCTTATTCTTTTCTTGAGACCACACAGTTTGACTAGAGCAAGAGATTAGGAGCACAGACCAGAATGATATGTAACCACAAAGGTGTCTCCCCAAAGGTATTTTTTTTAATAGAAGAAAAAGTTTCCAAGAGTTGTTCTCTCTGATTCCTCTTTATATTTCTCTCACAGTCTACTTAGTCAGAAATATACCTACCAGGTTAATGTCAGGATAAACAAGTGTTGAAATGGATACAATGAAGTGATTGAAATGTGTGTAGTCACTTCTCCATTGTTGTAACAGCTGAGATAAACAACTTACAGAGATGAACAGTTTGCCTTGGTCCTTGATGAGTTGATCCTGAGTCTTTGGTGGCACATTATGGCAGGGATAAAGTAGGGCAAAACCACTCACTTGTGTGGTCAGTAAGCAAACTGAAGGAGAATAAACTGGGGTCCCACAGTACCCTTTGATACTTTGTCCTCAATAAGCCAAAGAACTTTAACTTAGCTCAACCTCTCAATCACTCCCTAATCCATCCATCACTACCTCACCCATTACATTCTCCCTCATTACCTAATAGAACACATGGAGCCACAACTTAAGTAATAAACTATATTTAACGACCTGAATATACAGCAGTGAACGGCATTTGAAAATCATAAAGAAAACTCTAAAAAGGTTTTCAGCAACATTTATTTTATGAAAACAGCTTATGTTGTTAATATAATTGTAGTGAGGCTTTACATAGCTAACATATGAGCAACTCTTATTTACTATAGCGTCTGAACTCTACCATCATGTTTACGTTAAGCTTCATCATGAATAGTTGCATATCAATAAATACAAGACAACTTCAGACACTTTTCTTTAGATATATCTGTGGACTATTATTTCATCGTAAAGACTAGAAAATGACAGGCCTTTCTAATTTTTTTCCCACCAAGCTCTTTCTTTAGAGCACTCTTAATCTCATTATTTCTAAGACTATAGATGAGGGGGTTCAACATAGGGATCACCACCATGTAGAACACAGATATCACCTTGTTCTGGTCAGTGGAATAACTGGATTTTGGCATCACATAAATGAATGTAATGGTCCCATAGAACAGAGAAACTGCAGTGAGATGGGCAGTGCAGGTGGAGAAGGCCTTCTGGCGTCCTTCAGTGGAGCGCATCTTCAGGATAGTGATGAAAATGTAGATGTAGGAGACCATTATGACAATCACTGTGAAGACAACAATGAAACCAGCAGTAAATGTGGAAAGAAGTATGAGGACACTATCTTCAGAACAGGCTACTTCACGTAGTGGAGCAAAGTCACAGAAGAAATGATTGACTCTGTTGGGTCCACAGAAGAGGAAAGAACAGAAGGAAATGGTAAAGGATGAAGCATCAAGAAATCCTCCTATGTAAGCTCCTACAAGTAGCTGCACACAGACTTGTGTGGACATTTTGGTTGAATAGAGCAGTGGGTTGCAAATGGCCACAAAGCGATCATAGGCCATGGCAGCCAGAAGAAAGCACTCAGCTGCCCCAAAGAAAACAAATGTACACAACTGGATTGCACATCCATGGTAGGAGATTGTATTTTTATCTACCAGGAAGTTGACCAACATGTTGGGTGTGACAGAAGATGAAAAGACTATGTCAACAAAAGCTAAATGACCAAGGAAAAAGTACATGGGGTGGTGGAGCTGAGTGGAGACTCTGATGAGAAGGATTGTGCAGAGATTTCCCAATACAGTCACCAGGTAGATGCCCAGGATGATGATGAAGAGGATGACTCGAAGGACTGGATCCTGTGTTAGGCCCAATAAAACGAACTCTGTCACTGCAGTGTGGTTCCCCTCCACCAGGGAATCCATCAGACAGTGGAGCTGCTGCCAGAACAAATCTATGATGAATAGGGTATATAAAAGTTTATAAATGTAGTCATTTCATTTTCCTGAACACATATGGAATGTCATCAGGAAGATATTCATTTACCTGTACATTTTTACATGGAAAGATGATTCTTCCACCTAGAATTTTAAAACAGAATTTAGTAAAACCACCCTCAAGATCCTATCTTATACTGTGTCTTTACCTTCACATTTAATTTTTCTTCAATTTATATAATATGTTTCATTAACATCAAATAAAAAGATGAGTATAACCAGAAGGAAAATTGAGTGTACTTGAAGGAAACAAGGTCCTTAAGCTGTTGCAAGGAAGACTGAGGTAGCAGTTCATATATATTTGCATGCTTTCTAAATGGTAAGCTTGCAGTAAGAATTAGATCCCTATTGAACTATAGGTACCTCCATAGTTTATTTCCTGTCCCAAAAATGATATATAATCTTTATCATTTTAATTTGAGTTAGTAGAGTCTGGTGATGAATATGTACCATGCCCACATTTGTATAGCAAATGGTATATCCCAAATATTCAGCCCAGAACATTGATTTCCTGTTCCTTTCCTTTCTGCATTATAATGAAATTAAAAAGGTGTAAAAGGCATCAAATGTAGCTATAAATAGGATTTTGATTCATTTGATCTTCAGGCTACCATAATATAGCATCTCTTAGATGGTTTTATATTTTAAAATAGCTATCAGTTAAATAAAACCTTTTCTGAGAAGTAGCAAATTTATTTCTGATACTTAGCTGGATAAACATTCTAAAGTAGGCATATAAATTAGGTTATTTTCTTTTTTTAAACTGTTGAAATAAATTAAATATTTTTGAAACAGAGAATAGTGTTTTGTATATACTTTGACTTACCATTACAATCTCTATACAAATAGTACTAGATACTCAGCTCAAATTAAAGCTGATTCATTCAAATCATTTTGTACTGTAGCAGTAATTTTTTTTTACTTTTTTTTTTGCCAGTCCTGGGGCTTGGACTCAGGGCCTGAGCACTGTCCCTGGCTTCTTTTTGCTCAAGGCTAGCACTCTATCACTTGAGCCACAGTGCCACTTCTGGCTGTTTTCTATATAAGTGGTGCTGAGGAATCGAACCTAGGGCTTCATGTATATGAGGCAAGAACTCTTGCACTAGGCCCTATTCCCAGTTTTTTAAACACTTTTTTTCCCCTTTATTGTCAAAGTGAATTACAGAGGGGTTACAGTTTCACTTGTTACCTCCTCCCTCATTTCCCTCCCGTCTTTCCTCCCCATGTTGTACAGTTGGTTTATACCAAATGGCTTTGTAAGTATTGTAGCAGCAATTTCTAATTGTTATTTTATTTGCACCAAGCCAAGACATTTTGAACATAATATAGAGCTCTATAAAATACATAGAAAAAGTCCCAGGTTGACACCTGTGTCTCAAATCTTCTGTGTGAATATATAAACATTTTCATAAACTCTGTTCTTCCAAAATAATCAAATGGATAAACAAATTAGGTCTGCCAAGATTTTATAGCTTACATTGAAAAATATTTAAATAATTAGCAACATTTAAGTATCAACCTAAACCTAAAGCAACTGAAATCTAGTATTTTGGCAGAAAATTGAGTAGTACTGAAATGACTATGTGCATAGCTTACTGTTAATAAACAAATAATCTTGGTAATGAATTATAAGTAATTACTCATATGAAAGTGATGGAGTAAATTGAGCAAATCACTCATCACCTGATTGCTTGATTGCATCTGCCATATTTCTACATGTGTGAACCATAGACTTTATAGAGTTTAGTTTTCTCCAATAGGAATTGTGTAACAAATTAATGAACAAAATCCAATTTCTTATGTCTTGAAAAGAAAAGTGACCCACACTTTGTACTCATGCAAAATCATAGTGGTTATATAACCTTTTAAAATATTTTTGGTTTTACCTTATGGAGAAATCCTGGATAAAGCTGGAGTGTCAGCAATGAATTGGAATGCATTATGGAGATTCGTTAAATTCTGGATTTTTTATTGAGCAACTCAATTCACAAAACAACCCAACCGATTTTTCCAAGATACAATTCACTGGTGGTCAATGTATTCATTTGTTTCTATCTAGGTGCTCATGCACACATCTCAAAAATTTAATATTTACAAGAGAATTTAATAAAATTGACTTATAGGTAAACATTATTTCCATGTTTATTTTGATATCTGTGATTAGGAAATGGTACTAAAATCCTGGAATGAAATAATAACATTAGCTTTAGTCATTCAGGATGTGTCTACTGCTAAGGATTTTGTTTTGATACTTGCAACACATGACCCTAAGTACTATACAGGCACATGAGGTAGGAATATGTAACATTCAGTTTTAAATAACAAAATAGGCCATATAATGTTATATAGAAGATAAAACGTAAATCCTTAAAATTTCTCCCAAGAACTATACATTTAAAAGATGTTCAGATGACTTCCAGAAATAATGCCAAAATATTGTATTGAGTATTTTCTTACAATGCAGAAGAGCAGAATGTTCACAATGAAGACACAATGTTCCCCTAGCTCTCTTACGAATTCTCCATGTAGAATCTCCTGTATGTAAAACACTGTAACTCAACTGTTGAGAAGGAGGTTTTAGAACATTACGATACCTAGAAACTCTATTCCTAAAGATCTTAATTTTCACAAATATGTATTCCTAACATCAAACACATATTTAATCCTCATAGCATTTTTATAAGGTAGGTTCTTTTTCTCTTTTTTTTTTTTGCATTTATTCTTCAGAGGAAAAGAAAGTAAAAAGAGTTCAAACAACCTGTGATGATGGGTTTCAGCTTCCACTGTTACTTCCCTGGTTCCACTACTATCTACTGAGGTCTCTAGGTCAATGTCAAACAATCTTCACTGAAGCCTTAATCCTTCTGAGAAGCCACAGTAGACTTTTGAGTACACAGACAAGAAGCTCGCAGATATGGAAGCTGTTCAGGTCCCTGAGGGCAATCTCAAATAATGGAGTTTGGAATTCAGTTGCATGAACATGATTCCCTGAATTTCAGGTGGACCAGGCTGGAAGGTCAGCCCTGAGTGAATCATATGACACAGGAGAAATGAACTGTGGTTGAAGCAGGCCAGCCAGGTAGATGGATATTAAGGAGAGATACGATCTCTTTTTTTAGAAGAATGAAGTGAATTTAAAATGCAAATATCTAGTATAATATACACATGCAATCCTTCTAATTGTTTTAAATAAGGAAACAACAAATAATACTAGAACTGATTTTTGGTGTCTTTATATAAATGGCTATAAGATGTAACACAATGATATGCTGAAAGTAGAATGAGGAAAATGAACATTTAAGATCCTGGGATATTTTGAAGCAAGTCAGATCGAGAGAGGCAAAGGATGCATTGCTTCCCTTACCTGTGGAAACTAGGTTTAACTTATAAAATTGTAAGTGAATGCAGCAGGTGGTATACAAGTGCATATAAATAAATATTATAGATTCAAGGGAGCAAATTGTATATATATATATATACATATATATATATATGTATATATATATATATATATATATATACCACATTTTCTCTTTTTAAAAATTTCATTGTAAAGGTGGGGTACAGAGAGGTTACAGTTACATAAGTTAGGTAATGAGTCCATTTCCTTTTGTTTGGTTTTGGTTTTTGCCAGTCCTGGGGCTTGAACTTAGGACCTGAGGACTGTCCCTGGCTTCTTTTTGCTCAAGGCTAGCACTCTGTCACTTAAGCCACAGCACCACTTCTTTTCTATATACGTGGTGCAGAGGAGTCGAACCCAGAGTTTCATGTATAGGAGATGAGCACTTTACCACTAGGCCATATCCCAGCCCCATACATTTTCTTCCTTTTTTTTTTTTTTTTGCCAGTCCTGGGGCGTGGACTCAGGGCCTGAGCACTGTCCCTGGCTTCGTTTTTGCACAAGGCTAGCACTCTGCCACTTGAGCCACAGGGCCATTTCTAGCCATTTTCTGTATATGTGGTACTGGGGAATTGAACCCAGGGCTTCATGTATACGAGACGAGCACTCTTGCCACTAGGCCATATTCCTAGCCCCGTACATTTTCTTTTGAACAGTGTCCTTCACTCCCTGGTCTCTCCCAGTTTTTCCCTTCTCATGTGCCCTCCCCCAAAGTTGCATAGTTCATTTCCCACATAGTGTCTAGTGAATATCGTTGCTGAAGTGTCTTATCCTTTGTCCAACTGTTTCTGTGCGTCCCCTTCCACTAATACACAAGAGAAAGGGCATAGAAACCAAACACAGTGACAAAAGTGGATAAACAAAACAAAAAAGGAAAGAAAAATAATTAAGAAGCACAACGGTGCAATAAAAAAACACTCTTGTTTCCATTTTTTGTAGTTCACTTTGATAAACATAATTTCATATGGTCAAAGGCACATAGCTATTAAGCCTTTCTGATCCTCTCCTAAAATATCCTCTTTGGTTTCACTGTGTGAATGTTTATAATGTTGATTAATTAATCATGTCCCAGAGTAATTATTCATCTTTTACTATCCATTGGATATACTCGCAGATTTATAGACACATTCTAATTATTACAAATAAGGGAAACCATGTAGTCTATACTTTCTTGGGGTCTGGCTTACTTAGTATAATTTTTTCCAAGTCTTTCCATCTCCTTATGAATGGGGCAATGCCATATTTTTTCTGATGGAAGCATAGAATTCAACTGTGTATATTTCAGAATGGCCATTATCAAGAAAACTAATAACAGATGCTTGCAGGGATATGGCCAAAAGAGAACACACTACTACAGTGCTGGTGGGAGTGTAATCTTGTTGAACTACTCTAGAAAGCAATATGGCAGTTCCTCAGAAGACTAAACATAGAGCTTTCCTATGACCCATCAATCCCACTCCTATGCATTTATCCAAATGACCAGAAATCAGGCTGCACTAAAGCCACCAGCATAACCATGGTCATTGCAGCATTGTTTACCATAGCTAAGATATGCAATCAACTTAGATGCCCCTCAGTGGACAAATCACCAAATTTTCTTGATCTATTGATCCATTAGTGACATCTGGACTGATTTCTTGGCTATGATAGTGTTGCAATGAACAGGGTTGTGTTGGTAGCTTTACTATACATTTGTTTGTGCTGTGTTGAATAAATGTCTAGGAGTATAATTGCAGGGTCATAAGGTAGTTCTATGTTTAGTTTTTTGAGGAAACTCTGTCTTGTTTTTCCGAATGGTTGAATAAGTTTGCATTCCCACCAACAGTAGTAAAGTTCCCTTTTGGTTGTATCCTTGCCAGCACTGTTGTTTGTTTTCTTTTTACTTTTTTAGAATTTTATTTCATTTTAAAGATGATATACCGAAGGGTTGCTATTATATAAGTAAGCTAATAAATGCATTTCTTTTTGAAAAGTGTTACCCCTTCCCTCATTTTCTCCAGCTTTTCCTCCTTCCCTTCCCTCCTCTTAAAGTAGTAAAGTTCATTTCCAACATAGTGTCTAGTGAATATTGATGTTGCATTGGTTCACTCTTTGTCCCACTGTTTCTGTGATTCCCTTCATTTCCCCAAATCAGATAAACTTATATACAAGACAAAGTGTACCAAAATCAGGATTAGTGACGACAGGGAATAATCCACAGGAGAAAAAAAGGAAAGCCAAAAAATAACTGCAAATAGTACACTTAAAAAAAAGCAACTACATTAAGAAAGACTTCTTGTATCCATATCATGGAGATCATTTAGATTAGCATCATTTTATGTGATCCTATGTATATAGCTATTTGGCTGTTGTGAATCACTGCTAGGGCTATTCTTTGGATCTGGCTTACTTTACTTAATATGATTTTTTTTTCCCGTTTTTCCTTATGAATGGTTGAATACTACACTTGCAGGTGTCATTCCTATAGTTTTTTTTTTCTTGATAATGGCTGTTCTCAAATGTGTGAGGTGGAATCTCAGTGATTTTTTGATTTGCATTACTGTTGTGGCCAATGATGTTGAACATTTCTTCATGCTTCTACTTCTGGCAAGTGTGTAATCAATCAAGTCATAAGTTCATTTATTAACTGGATTTGTTTCTTTGAGGTTTTATTTTTTGAGAATTTAATATTTAGAGCTCTAATTATATTCTTGATATTAGGCCCTTATCTGAAGTATAGCTGGTAAAAATCATATCCCATTCTGTGGAGTTTATTTTTAGCTAGTTAGCTATGTCCTTTAAACTTGAAGCAATCCATTTATTGAGTCTTTCTTTGATTTATTGTGTTTCTGTTTGTTTTGTTTTTGTTGCCAGTCCTGGGGCATGCACTCAGGGCCTGAGCACTGTCCCTGGCTTCTTTTTACTCAAGGCTAGCTAGCACTCTACCTCTTGAGCCACAGCACCACTTCCGGCTTTTTTCTACATATGTGGTGCTGAGGAATCGAACCCAGGGCTTCATGTATATGAGGTGAGCACTTTACCACTAGGCCATATTCCCAGCCCTTTGCTGTGTTTCTGTATCTTAGAAAGTTTTTACTTGTTCCAGGAGCCTTAGTGTTTCCCCTACCTCTTCCTATAATAGTTTCATAGTTTTCAGTCTTACATTGAAGTCTTCAATCCATTTTTTCAGTTGATGCTGGTAGAAGGGGATATAGAAAATTGCAGTTTCCATTTTCTCATGTGGATATTGTTTTGTCATCACCATTTGTTGAGGAGGCTTTCCTTTTTCCAACCAATGCTTTTGGCTCCCTTATCAGATATTAGTTGGCTATAGTTCTATGGATTCATTTCTGAGTCTTGTAATGTGTTCTATTTGTTCTCAGGCTTTTATTTGTGACAGTATCATGCCATTTTTATTACTTTGGGTTTGTAATAGAGTTCAAACTTTGGTATAGTTATTTCTCGAATCACTGTTCTTTCTGCTAAGGATTGGATCAAGTGGTATATATACAATAGAACTTTACTCATTCATTAGAAAGAATGGCATTGTACTATTTGTAAGAAAATAGGAAGAGTTGGAATTAAAACATATTAAGTGAAGTAATCCAGACACAGACACAAAAGTTACTCGCTTTCCTTCACTTTTACTAGCTGAATGTGCCTATAAATCTGTAAGTAAACAAAGTGGGTGCTATTCTAGCACTTACAAATGAATTTACTGAAGTATAATAGACTCTATGGAGAGCTCAAATAATATAATTCTTTAAAAAGACTAAGTTAAAGCCCCCCCAAAATAAGCACCAGCACATGGGTACTTGCAAGAGACGGGAATGGGTTCAAAGAGAGAGAGGGGAGAAAGAAGGGGAGAACAGAGTCAAAAATTCATTGTAAATAGTACAAAATGAATTAATTCATTTTATATACCACAGTCAAAAGTTCATTATAAATACAAAATTAAGACAAAGAATAGTTCAAAGATGTGTGAAAATATTGAAGGTAATAACATAGATCAAGATGGACTGTAGATTATATCACTGAGGAATATGTCCTTTGTGGAACAAGCAATAAATATATACATTAATATATATATATATATATATATATACATGTGTGCATGTTCAATATGTGTGTAACTCTTAGATGTATCTTATCATTTAGGAAGGATTCAAATATGTTTGCATGTTATAATTTAGGAAGCATGCAAATATATATGGTCTCCTACATGGATGTGGCATTCAGCTTGGTACAGCTGTTTTCTTTGGGGCAGATGAGTGTTTTCTTCTGGCTGCTGTGGCCTATGTTTGCTTTGTGGCCATCTGTAACCCACTGCTCTATTCAACCAAAATGTCCACACAAGTCTGTGTGCAGTTATTTATAGTAGCTTTCACCTGTGGTGGTTTAAGTGCTTCATCCTTTACTATTTCTTTCTTTTCTTTAGTGTTCTGTGGGTCAAACAGAGTCTAGCATTTCTCCTGTGATTTTGGCCCTCTACTTGAAGTTGCCTGTTCTGAAGACAGTGTTCTCATACTCTGGCTCCATCATTGTGTTCACAGTGATTGTCATAGCCATCTCCTACATCTACATCCTCATCACCCTCCACTGAGGGTCACCAGAAGGCAAGGCAAGGGTCCTAAAATCCCCCAAGGCCCATAAAATCAGTAAATTTCAGTTCCTTGTGTGATTTTAGGTAGTAGTTGATGTGAGGATGAGGTAAGAAGGCAACCTTTAACAAATTGATTAAAGACATTATCCCTTTTGACCTACAGTGACACAGATATTTGTCCTTTTAGTGTTCTTCTACGTGTCTTGTAAGCTTTCTTTATCCCTCTTTATTCCTTTTATATTTTATGTCCAATATTGTATTTTAATTTTAATGTAGTCTATGAGCTTACTATTTCATTCTTCTGTTTGTCTACTCTCCTGGTGATGTGTTCTGTCACATTTTTAATGTGATGATAGATTTCTGGTTTATTTATTGTTTATTATTACAAAATATACTATTTTAAGCAGGGTTCCGGTGACTCACGCCTGTAATTCTAGATACTCAGAAGGCTAAGATCTGAGGATTGTGGTTTAAAGTCATCCCAGGCAGGAAAGCAAGTGAAACTCTTATCTCCAATTAACTCCCCCAAATCTGGAATTGGAACTGTGACTCAAGTGGTAGAGTGCTAACCTTAAGCATAAAAGCTCAGGGACTGTGTTCAGGCCCTGAGTTCAAGTCCCATGACTCAACCCCCATACACTCTATATAAATATGTGTAGTACTTTGTACAACCTCATTATTTAGTTGTTATGTAGTTTTGTCAAATACTTTTCTGAAAAAAGTGAACACTATAAAGTTCAGAGCGATACTTTTTTATATGATCTGTAAATGTTACACAATTTTTCTGAGGATCTGATACTGGTCATAAAACATGTAGGATATTTCTCAAAAATATTGCTCAGGATTTTTGTATTTCTCCTATGATCAGTAAGAAATACTAAGCAGTACATTTGTCCAGAATTCCACATTGAAGCTGCATGTCATTTAATAAGCCTGATGACAGTTAATGTTACTGTAAGGGAAAACAAATTAACAAAATATTTTGACTTTAATCAAATTCTGATTAATTCTTTTTGATTACTTCAGTGTCTCTCTTGAGGTTCTTAATTAAATCTACATGTTCTTGCTAGAATCAAGTTAATCTAATATTAATACATTATATTATCCAAAAATGGCTGATATGATTACTAATGTCCTATAAACTTTTTTCGTCTTTTTTCATAAAAATGAAGCTGGACTGTCATTGCATTTCTTTTGCGTTTGTTGGGCGTCAGCATCAACATATGTCAGATGTTATCATAGCATTGAAATATGCAGTCTTTTGTCTTAGTGTACTTATGTAAGAGTGGAATTATTATTTAATTGAATGTCTTCAGTATTTAATAAAGTATAATAGTATGGTATTGCTGTTTGCATTTTTTTCTTTCTCATATGCTGATTAAAATTTCTTTAATGATCAGTGGATCCTGCTAGTTTTTTTTTCTGTTTGAGATGTTTTGAATTAGTTCTGACTTTTTTCAAAATTCTTCACTTTACCAAAATGATCAGTTGTTACATACAAGTGCTTATGATTATTTACATTCCTAATAATAATTGTAAAAGCTATCTTTGTATTGCTTTTTACCATCTCTATTTGGCTATTTGGATTTTGTACTTTCATTTTACTTTTACATGATAAAAGGTAACAAAATGACTGCAAGAATTGATCTATTTTCCTTTTCACTGTATATTGACTTTCTATTAATTTTTATTAATTGACATTATATTAATTTCTGTTATTAATTACAGACTTATTTTCTTTTTGGTACCTTGTTATTTTTACTACAATTCTCTTCTAGCTAATTGAAAGAAATGCAATTCTTTTAGTTTCTATTCTTCTTCTAGTATTCAAATTAGTTTGCAAACTCGCTGAATTTTTTTTTTTTGGCCAGTCCTGGGCCTTGGACTCAGGGCCTGAGCACTGTCCCTGGCTTCTTCCCGCTCAAGGCTAGCACTCTGCCACCTGAGCCACAGCGCCCCTTCTGGCCATTTTCCATATGTGTGGTGCTGGGGAATCGAATAGAGAGCTTCATGTGTAGGAGGCAAGCACTCTTGCCACTATGCCATACTCCCAGCCCAAACTCGCTGAATTTTATAGCAAGAATTTGTCTCATCCATTTTCTCTCTCCTCTTTCTCCCTCTCTCTGTCTATGTTAGATAGATGTTCAGGAGCCTCTTGCTGTACTTCATTTTTCATGTTCATTCAAATGGTATGCATAGTGCTTATAGTGTATACCAATATGTTCTTATTATGTCGTGGTGACAGCCTCAGGGCCCCCAGGTTCAGCTTGGGGTGCACAGAAACTAAATTTTGAGTCTCAGAAACTCACTGACTGAACAGCTGGAGCCTTCTTTCCCTTTGTAATAAAATAATTTTATTGTCTGTTTTGCTTAACACAGATCTATAGGTTAAAATTTAGTGTTTCAAAACAAACCTTAGTGTTTCTTTTTCCATTGTTTCCACTGTATCTCCTTTTTGGTGTCTTGGATTCTTTGAGTTGGACATATTTATCTTAACAATTGATAGAACTAATCACAGCTTTGGTCATTTAATTGCATATTCATTTTACCCTGATACAATATTAGTTTGATCATCTTATAGGCTTGATTGTCTCAGTATTTGAGATTTCCTAGAGCTCTATGGCTGCATATCTGTGCAAATCCTGATTACTTTTTATTTCCCTTCATCCTTAAGATATATGTGAAGTGTGTCAATCAAACTTTTCACGGTCAATTCACCGAGATTATTTTTTTATTTTGGTGCTGTTATATCAAAACAATACAAAATCTAGTTCCTGAACTAGTGCCCCGTGTTAGTATGACTTTTTTCTGACTTGTCAAGTTCTGTTATCAAAAAGTAATACCTCGGGCTGGGGATATAGCCTAGTGGCAAGAGTGCCTGCCTCGGATACACGAGGCCCTAGGTTCAATTCCCCAGCACCAAATATACAGAAAACGGCCAGAAGCGGCGCTGTGGCTCAAGCGGCAGAGTGCTAGCCTTGAGCGGGAAGAAGCCAGGGACAGTGCTCAGGCCCTGAGTCCAAGGCCCAGGACTGGCCAAAAAAAAAAAAAAAAAAAAAAAAAAGTAATACCTCAGTGATGTGTATATTTTCTGTGTTCTTCCATTGTCTGGTAATGCAATTCCTTATATTCTGTAAGTCAAATATTATATTTAACATATACTTAACATTTAATTATTTGTTCTAATTGTGATTACCATGGGATTAATGAAAATAAACAAAAAGTTATCATTGGACAGGAACCCACAAGGAAACTTCATGTATATGAGTGGGATCTTACATTCATAACTCTGTGGAGAGATGGTACCATGTTCAACATGAATTGTTCTCACCTCATGTCATCCTTGGTCAAGTGTTTAATGCCCACTGAAACCTGCACTAACCAATCATGTCCCTGGCACATCAGCCTTCCACACTTGCCTCTTTTTATTCCTTCTCCATGGAATTTATTCCTCTCTTATATTCTATATGGCTTAAGTTTCCTGTGTGGAATCTACATTCCAACATATATTCCATCTTGACTATTTCTCATTGTAGCATCAAAGTGCTAATATTTTCTTGGCAAAATACTTTTATATGTATGAAAAGGAGAATGAATAAAAAACTAATATTTTTGTCTTTATTAGAGGTAATTTGTTTCTGAATCACTTTAAGGAGAGGAAAAGCAAAGGCATATACATGCTTGTTGTCAGCATATAAAGATGGAAGGTGTCTCTCCAGGAAGAAATAACAATTTTAAAGGAAGAAATGACAAGTCAGTAGCATGTGGGTCAGTCTATGAAGTGAATCTAAAGTTTAGTTGTAACAGTCTCACTATCATCACACTATAAACTAATTTCTTCTCTTGGAAATTGTTTTATTTTCTTCGATTCAGTTTTTAATAGTCCACGATATATCTCTTTTACTCAGCAGAGAATTCACCTATTCTGACCAGAAAGTGGAATTCACAGATCCATCAGTGATAGTTCCTCCTATTCTTCTCTTGGGACCCAGTAAGTTGACCAGAGCAAGAGATTAGCACCAGAGGCCAGAATGCTATATATCCACAAAGGTATCTCCCAAAGATATTATTTTCTACAACAAAAAGTTTCCAAAAATTGTTCTCTATGTTTCCTCCTTATTTTTCTCTTACACTCTATAAATAAACCTACCAGGATAATCTCAGGACAAACAGGTGTTGAAATGGATACAATGAAGTGATTGAAATGTGTGTAGTCACTTCTCCCTTATTGTAACAAATAGCTGAGAAAACCAATTTACAGAGATGAACAATTTGCCTTGGCACACAGGTTTGGCTGTTTTGGTTCCTGGTAAGTTGATTCTTAGTCTATGGTGGCACATTATTGCAGGAACATAGTGGAGCAAAACCATTCACCCATCAAAGAATAAACTGGTATCCCACAATTCCCTTTGATACTTTGTCGGCCCTCAATAAGATAAAGAACTCCCACTTAGCTCACCCTCTCTCAATATTTATATCAGTACCCAAGAGGACACAAGGAACCACAGCTTGAGTAACTTTATAGAAAAAACTTCAGATCTAAACTATAATAAGACTTAACAACCAGACTATACAGTAGTGAACACTTTGCAAAACACAAATAAAACCTTACCAAGATCTTCAGCCGAGTTTGTTTTATGAAAGCTGTTTATGTTCTTAATATAGACTTAGTGAGGTTTTATACAGTTAGCATAATAGAAAACTCTTGTTTACTACAGGATTTGGAAACTACCACCATTCTGACTTTAAGCTTCATCATGAATACCAATAAATATGACATATTAATATCATATTAATCATTACCATATCACATGAATCACATTAATCATCATATTAATATTTATTGTATATCAATAAATATGACAACTTCAGAGTCTCAATTTTCTTCTATATATATCAGTGGATTATTATTTGTAAAGATTAGAAAATAACAGACCTTCCTAATTTTTTTTCCTATCAAGCTCTCTCTTTAAAGCACTCTTAATCTCATTATTTCTAAGACTATAGATGAGGGGGTTCAACATGGGGATGACCACCATGTAGAACACAGATATCACCTTGTTCTGGTCAGTGGAGTAGTTTGATTTGGGCATCACATAAATGAATGTGAGAGTCCCATAGAATAGAGAAACTGCAGTGAGGTGGGAGGTGCAGGTGGAGAAGGCCTTTCGGCGTCCTTCAGTGGAGCGCATCTTCAGGATAGTGATGAAAATGTAGATGTAGGAGACCATTATGACAATCACTGTGAAGACAACAATGAAGCCAGCAGTAAATGTGGAAAAAAGTATGAGGACACTATCTTCAGAACAGGCTACTTCACGTAGTGGAGCAAAGTCACAGAAGAAATGATTGATTCTATTGGGTCCACAGAAGAGAAAAGAACAGAAGGAAATGGTAAAGGATGAAGCATCAAGAGATCCTCCTATGTAAGCTCCTACAAGTAGCTGCACACAGACTTGTGTGGACATTTTGGTTGAATAGAGCAGTGGGTTGCAAATGGCCACAAAGCGATCATAGGCCATGGCAGCCAAAAGAAAACACTCAGCTGCCCCAAAGAAAACAGCTGTACCAAGCTGAGTGCCACATCCTTGGTAGGAGATCATATTTTTGTCTACCAGGAAGTTAACCAACATGTTGGGTGTGACCGAAGAGGAAAAGATCATGTCAGCAAAAGCTAAGTGGCTGAGGAAAAAGTACATGGGGTGGTGGAGCTGAGTGGAGACTCTGATGAGAAGGATTGTGCAGAGATTTCCCAATACAGTTACCAGGTAGATGCCCAGGATGATGATGAAGAGGATGACTCGAAGGACTGGATCCTGTGTTAAGCCCAATAAAATGAACTCTGTTACTGCAGTGTGGTTCCCCTCCACCAGGGAATCCATCAGACAGTAGAGCTGCTGCCAGAACAAATCTTGGATGAATAGAGTATATAAAAGTTTCTAAATGTAGTCATTTTATTTCATGAACATATGCATAATGTCATCATAAACATATTCAATCATTAGCACACATTTGCATGGAAAAATTATTTCATCTAGAATTTTAAAACTAAACTTCGCAAAACTATCGTCCAAATTCTATCCTATACTGCCTTTACTTTTATATTTAAATTTTCTTCAAGCTATATAGTATGTAACATTCAAGCCAAATAAAAATATTAGACCAATGAATATAACCACAAAGGAAAACAGAGTGTAATTGAAGCAAACAAGGTCCTTACACTGTTGCAAAAAGGGTTCAGGTAGCAGCTCATCTATATTTGCATGCTTTCTAAATGGTAAGCTTGCAGGTAAGAATTAGATTCCCCACTGAACTATGGGTCAATACGTACTTTATTGCATGTCCCAAAAAGGATATTACAATCTTGGTCATGTACATATGAATTATCAGAATCTGGTCTGAATATGTAACATGCTCATTGTTGCATAGCAAGCTGTATATTCCAAATATTCAGCTAAGAACATTGCTTCTTCCTTCCTTACTGCATTATAATGAAATTAAGTTGTTGTAAGCATCCAGTCAATAAACCTGAATATAAATAGAAAATGGAATCATTTGATCTTCTTCAGGCTAATATGTTATTGAATCTTCTAGATAGGTTTACATTTCATGATAGCTATCAGTTAAATAAAACCCTTTCTAAGAAGTAGTAAATTTGTTTTTGGATACTCAGCTAGATAAAAAATTCTAAATTAGGGCTATTCATGAGTTTACTTACTACTTTGCAAACTGTTAAATTTGATTAAATATTTTCATATTTTTGAAACAGAAAATAGTATTTTTATATACTTTGCACCACCATTGCAGTCCCTGTGCAAAAACTACTTAACATTTAGCTCAAAGTTGATCCTTCAAAATAAGTCTTTATAACAGTAATGTCTAATGGTTTTTTTTTTGCAGGAAGTCAAATCATTTTGAACATGGTATATGGCTGTAAAAAGTACATATTTAAAAATTCAAGGAGGATCTCGGTGCTTGCTCCCAGGTTGATCTTGTTGTCCCAAATCTTCTGTTCATATACATGAGAATTTTCATAAATCCTACTGCACTCTAAAAAAATCAAATGGGTGAATAAAGTAGTTCTGCAAATATCTGCATAACTTTACTTTAAAAATCTTCAATATAATTATTAACATTTAAGCATGAACACAAGTTGAGGGCAGTGCTGAAATGATAATGTGTGTTTCTCACTGCTGAGTAACAAAGCAATCCTGGTAATGAATTACATCTAATTACTCACATGAAACTGAAGAAGTAAAAAGAGCAAGTCAGCCCAAATCCCTCACTACCTCATTGCTTGATGACATGGGCCATGTTTCTACATGCATAAACTGTGGACTTTACAGAGAGTCAAATTTCCTCCACTAGCAAGTGAAAGTTGCATCAAACTAAAGAACAAAATCCAATTTATTGTGTCTTGAAAGGAGAATTCACTCATCCTTCTGTAGTCACACAAAGTCATAGTGGTCATATCACTTTAAAAAAGACTCCTGTTCTCCCTTGTGGAGGAATCCCGGATGAAGCTGGAGATCCAGCTATGAATTGGAAAGCATCATGGAGCCTCATTAGGTTCTGGAGTGGCTATTGTACAACCCAATTCCCACCGCAACCCAAGTGATCTTCCAAGATGGCACCAATTCTCTGGGGGTCAATTTATTCTTTTGTTTCTATGTAGATGTTCATGCATACATCTAGAAACTTTAATATTTACAAGAGAGTTTAATTAAACAAATTGTCTTCTAGACAGATATTGTTTCCAAGTTTACTTTGATATCTATGATTAAGAAATGATAATAAATTCCTAGAATGAAATAATAACATTAACTTTTTGAAGATTTTACTTTATTGTTATTATAGAGGTGCTATACAGTGAAATCACATTTATGCTGTTCTTGTAATAAGTACATTTCCTTTTATACAGTGTCATCTGTTTTTTCATCTCTCCCATTACTTCCCTTTCATCCCCACCCACGAGTAGTATAGCTCACTTTCATCAATGTGTAGTGCATTTCACTGCTGCACTTTTCCACTCCTTTTTCTAGGATTTTGTGCCTTCTCCCCATCCACCCACAGATATCCCCATGAACACACTGTATATAAGGTACAGAATACAAAATCATCAGAAAAAGAAAACAAACAATAAAGAAAAAGACTCTTGTTCCCATACCTTTAGAATGTTTCAGTACGTATATTCTTTTATACACATATGAAGCAGCTCTTGGGTATGGTGTCTTTGTGATTCCCTCCTAAGGTTAATCTCTTTTGGTCTCACTGTATGTGAGCATCCAGAACCCTATGTAAGTTGTTATTTTAGATCTAACTTCCACACATCAGGGACAGCATGTGCCATTTGTCCCTCTGATCTTGGTTTACCTCACTTCACCTGGTTTGTTCTAATTCCATCCATTTCCCTGCAAATGACATTGTATTATTCTGTTTAATCGCTGTGTAAAATTCCATTGCATACGGTACCACATTTTTTGGATCATCTACTCATCTACTGTGGGGCATCTCTATTTTATCCATATCTTGACTATTGTGAATAGAACTGCAATGAACATGGATGTACAGGTGTCCTTATCATAGGGAAGGTCAATGTTTAGTTATTTGAGGAATCTCCGGACTACTTTCCAGAGTGCTTGTACTACTTTACATTTCCACCAGCAGTGCAGTTCAGTTCCTTTCCCCCCATATCTCTGGAGAGCCAGTATTTGTTGTTTGAATTAAAAATGTTGGTCAAGTAACAGTGGTGAGGCGGAATCTAAGTGCTGTTTTTGTTTGTTTGTTTGTTTGTTTGTTTTTGCCTGTACTGGGAGTTGGACTCAGGACCTGAGCACTGTCCCTGGCTTCTTTTTTCTCAAGCCTAGTACTGTACCTCTTGAGCCACAAAACTATTTCAGGCTTTTTCTGTTTATGTGGTGCTGAGGAATCGAACCCAGGGCTTCATGCATGCAAGCCAGCACTCTACTGCCAAGCCATACTCCCATCCCCTGAGTGCTGGGTTTTTTTTTGGGGGGCGGGCAGTCATGTGGCTTGAACTCTGGGCCTGGGCACTGTCCCTGAGCTCTTAAGCTTAAAGCTAGCACTCTACCACTTGAGCCACAGTGCCACTTCTCTGAGTGCTGTTTTGATTTTCATTTCCTTTATGCCAGAGATGATGAGCATTTCCTCGTGTGTTTCTTTGTCATTCTTATCTCTTCTGAGAAGTGATTCCTTAGCAACCTTGTCCTTTTTTAGTAATTAGTTTGGGAAAGGTTAGTTTCTTAAGCTCCTTGTATATACTGGATATTAGACTAAGATCTTTTCCCAACTGGTTGGCTGTCTTTAAAAAAATATTCTTAAAATAAAAGACCTAGAATAGCAAAAACAATCCTAAGTGGAAAGAATGGTGCTGGAGGAATTGCAATACCCAAATTCAAGCAGTATTATAAAGCTATAGTAATAAAAACAGCTTGGTATTGGCACCGGAACAGGCCTGAAGACCAATGGAACAGAACTGAAGGCCCAGAAATGAACCCACAGAACTACGCCTACTTAATCTTTGATAAAGGAGCTAAAACTATAGTCTGGAAGAAAGATAGCCTCTTTAACAAATGGTGCTGGCAAAACTGGTTCAACACATGCAACAAACTAAAACTAGATCCTTATATATCACCCTGCACCAAAATCAATTCCAAATGGATCAAAGATCTCAAAATCAAAACAGATACCCTGGAAACACTAAAGGAAGGAGTAGGAGAAACACTTGGGCTCCTTGGCACTGGGTGGAACTTCCTCAACAAAGACCCAGAAAGGCTACAAATCAAAGAAAGGTTGGACAAATGGCATTACATCAAACTGCAGAGCTTCTGCAGGACAAAGGACATAGCTTGCAAGATAAACAGAAAGCCCACAGACTGGGAGAAGATCTTTACTGGCCATTCAACGGACAAAGGCCTCATATCTAAAATATATGCGGGGCTGGGGATATGGCCTAGTGGCAAGAGTGCCTGCCTCATATACATGAGGCCCTGGGTTCGATTCCCCAGCACCACATATACAGAAAATGGCCAGAAGTGGTGCTGTGGCTCAAGTGGCAGAGTGCTAGCCTTGAGCAAAAAGAAGCCAGGGACAGTGCTCAGGCCCTGAGTCCAAGCCCCAGGACTGGCCAATAATAAATAAATAAATAAATAAATAAAATAAAAATAAAATAAAATATATGCAGAACTAAAAAAATTACCTTCCTCCAAAACAAAACCGCAAAGAACCAATAGCCCCCTCATCAAGTGGGCTAGAGACTTACAAAGAGACTTCTCTGATGAGGAAATGAGAATGGCAAAGAGGCATATGAAAAAGTGCTCTACATCACTGGCCATAAAAGAAATGCAAATCAAAATAACATTGAGATTCCATCTCACCCCTATATCAAGAATGTCCTATATCAAGAAACCTAACAATAACAACTGTTGGAGGGGATGTGGCCAAAAGGGAACCCTACTTCATTGTTGGTGGGAATGTAAACTGGTTCAGCCACTCTGGCAAGCAGTATGGAGATTCCTCAGAAGGCTAAACATAGAACTCCCCTATGACCCAGCAGCCCCACTTTTGGGTATCTATCCAAAAGACCACAAACATAATCACACTAAAGCCACCAGGACAACAATGTTCATCGCAGAACAATTTGTCATAGCTAGAATCTGGAACCAATCCAGATGCCCCTCAGTAGATGAGTGGATCAGGAAAATATGGTACATATACACAATGGAATTTTATGCCTCTATCAGAAAGAATGACATTGCCCAATTCGTAAGGAAATGAAAGGACTTGGAAAAAGTTATACTAAGTGAAGTGAGCCAGACCCAAAGAAACATGGACTCTATGGTCTCCCTTATAGGGAATAATTAGCACAGGTTTAGGCAAGTCACAGCAGAGGATCACAGGAGCCCAATAACTATACCCTTATGAACACATAAGATAATGCTAAGTGAAATGAACTCCATGTTATGGAAACGAGTGTTATATCACAGTTGTAAATACTTTCAATGTGCCATATGTAACAGTAGCCTCTATTATTGAAGATATTCATGTATCACCTTCCTGTGGTTGTACCTACACTATCTCTGTATCTTATCTGAGTATATTGGAAACCGTGTATACTGGTATTAGAACCAGGAAATTGGAAGGAAATACCAAAATCGAGAGACACAGGGTAAAAAAAGACGAACAACTACAAAAGCAATACTTACAAACTGTTTGATGAAAATGAACTGGTCAATTGAACAACTCGTGGCGGGGAAGGGGGAAGGGATAAAGGGAGGGGGGAGGGGGGAATGAGGGACGAGGTAACAGTACAAGAAATGTATCCAATGCCTAATGTATGAAACTGTAACCTCTCTGTAATTCAGTTTGATAATAAAAATATAAAAAAAATTGTTAAGATGGTGTACAGAGGAGTTACAGTTACATATGTAGGGTCGTGAGTAAATTACTTGTCAAACTTGTTACCTTCTCTCTCATACTTCTCCCACCTTCCTCTCTCCCATTTCCCTCCTTTTCTAGGTGTCAGTTAGTTTACAGTTGTCTTTTAAGTATTGTTCTTGCATTGGTTCACCTTTTATTGTTTGTCTCATCATTTTGATGTTTCCGTCCCTTCCCAAATTCAGAAAACATATATACAATACCTGGGGTACTAAAATAAAATACAGTGACAACAGGGGCTAAACCATAGGGAAGATAAACAAAAGAAAAAATACTTTCACCTAGTTCATTAAATATAATAACAACAATGACAAACCACTTGTTTCCATAACTTTGAGTTCATTTCTCTTAGTCATCTTATGTGTGATCATATGTACGTAGCTATTGAGCTATTGAGATCATCTGCTAGGACTGTCCTAGACATATACTATCTTTGTAGTTCAATAACTATGTCCTTACCCATGCAGAAACTACTTTAATGTACTGTGGTCCTACTTTTCTGGTCTCTCTCCTATCTGCTGTGCTCCTGGGACTCTATTCAGAAAGTTGTTGTCTATACTTAGCTATAAGTTCTAATGTTTGATTTACTGTCTATTGCAGTAGTTTCGGAGTTTCAGGTCTGATGTTGAGATCTGTGATTCACGTTGAGTTGATATTTGTGCATGGTGACAATCAGATTTTCTCCATATAGCTGTCCAGTTTTTCCAACGCCATGGGATTAATTAAAATAACCAAAAAACATATTGTTGGACAAGAACCACCAAGTAACTTTCATGTATATGAAGGGATCTTACACTCACAACTCTGCAGAGAGATGGTACCATGTTCAACACGAACTGTCCTCACCTCCTGCCATCCTTGCTCAAGTGCTTAGTGCCCACTGAGACCTGCACTGACCACTCCTCTCCCTGGCACATCAATCTCCCACACTGGCCTCTGTTTATTCTTTCTCCATGGAATTCATTCCTCTCATAATTTATATGGTTTAAGTTTCTTGTCTGGATCCTACACTCAAAAATGTATTCCATCTTGACTATTAAAAGAGCAAATAAAGAATTACTCAAAATACTTCATAGATGTAGAAGAAAGAAGAGGTGAATAAATAAAAAGACTAGTATCTTTAGCTTTATTAGCAAATTAGGTGGAATTTGGTTCTGAAATGCTTTAAGGAGAGGACAAGGAAAGAAAGGCATTATACATGAGTGTTGTCAGCTTATAAAGATGGACGGTGTCTCTCTTAAAAATAACAATTTTAAGTGAAGGAATACCAAGTCAGCAGCATGTGGTTCAGTCCATGAAGTCAACCTAAAACTTTAGTTGTAACAGTTTCACTGTCATCATACTATAAACTGATGCTCTTCTTGGATATCATTTGGTTTTCTTCCACACAGTCCTTAGAAGCCCAAGAACTCCTTGCATTGCCCAGCAGAACTCACCTGTTTTGACCAGAAAGTGGAATTCACAGATCCATCAGTGATATCCCTTTCTACTCTTCTCTTGGGAATGCATAATTGGACCAGGGCAAGAATATTAAGTGTCCACAAAGGTCACACCACAAAGAACTTTTCCACAAGAAGAGGTCTCCAAGAATTGTTCTGTATCCTCCTTACGTTCTTCTTACAGTCTACTGAGTCATAAATATATCTACCATGTTAATCTCAGGATAAACTGGTTTTGAAATGGACACAGAGAAGTGATTGAAATGTATGTAAGTCACTTCTCCATTAATGTAACAATAGCTGAAACAAACAACTTACAGAGATAAATAAGTATCTTGGCATACAGGTTTGGAGGTTTTGGTTCTTGATGAGTTGATTCTGGGTCTTTGGTGTTCCATTAGGGCAGGGACAAAGTAGGGCAAAACCATTCACCCCTGTAGTCAGTAAGCAAACTGAAGAAGAATAAACTGGCTTTCCACATATTCTCAATAAGCCAAAGAATTCCCACTTAACTCAACCTCTCAATACCTCCATCACTATCCAACTGGACACAAGGAACCATGACTTAAGTAACTTTATAGGCCATAACTTAAAAATCTAAAGTATAATAAGATTTAGCAATTGAATATATAGCAGCGAACACCATTTGGAAAACATAAATAAAACTCAAAAATATTTTCAGCAAAATTTGTTTTACAAAAAACGTTTGTTCTTAATATAGATTTAATAAGGTTTTACATAGGTAACATAGTAGGAAACCCCTATTTACTTTGTGATGTGAAAACAGTCACCATCTATCCTATAAGCTTCACAATGGATAGTTGCATATCAATAAATAAATACCTGAGAAGTAAGACACAGTATTTTAGGTATATCTATGGATTATTATTTCTATAGCGAAGATACAAAACAACGGACTTTCCTAAAATAGTTTCCTTACAAGCTCTCTCCTTAGAGCACTCTTAATCTCATTATTTCTAAGACTATAGATTAGGGGGTTCAACATGGGGATCACCACCATGTAGAACACAGATATCACCTTGTTCTGGTCAGTGGAGTAGCTGGACTTGGGCATCACATAAATGAATGTAATGGTCCCATAGAACAGAGTGACTGCAGTGAGGTGGGAAGTGCAGGTGGAGAAGGCCTTCCGGCGGCCCTCAGTGGAGCGCATCTTCAGGATGGTGATGAGGATGTAGATGTAGGAGATGGCTATGACAATCACTGTGACCACAACTATAGAGCCAGCAGAACAAGTGGAAACAAGTATGAAGGCACTGTCTACAGAACAGGAGAGCTCAACTAAAGGAGCAAAATCACAGAAGAAATGATTGACTCTATTGGGTCCACAGAAGAATAAAGAACAGAAGGAAACGGTAAAGGAGGAAGCATTAAGAATGCCACTGGTGTAAGCTACTATAAGCAACTGCACACAGACTTGTGTAGACATTTTGGTTGAATAAAGCAGTGGGTTGCAGATAGCCACAAAGCGATCATAGGCCATGACAGCCAGAAGAAAGCACTCGACTGCCCCAAAGAAAACAACTGTACCTAGCTGGATTGCACATCCATGGTAGGAGATCATATTTTTGTCTACCAGGAAGTTAACCAACATATTGGGTGTGACAGAAGAGGAAAAGATCATGTCAGCAAATGCTAAATGACCAAGGAAAAAGTACATGGGGTGGTGTAGCTGAGTGGAGACTCTGATGAGAAGGATTGTGCAGAGATTTCCAGATATGGTGACCAGGTAGATGCCCAGGATGATGATGAAGAGGATGACTCGAAGGACTGGATCATGAGTTAGGCCCACTAAAATGAACTCTGTCACTTCAGTGTGGTTCCCCTCCACCAGGGAATCCATCAGACAATGGAGCTGCTGCCAGGTACAATCTAGGATGAATATGTTACATAAAAAAAGTATAGGCGATTTATTTCATTGTGTATCATAATGTCATCATGTGCATTTTCAAGTACTAGTACATGTTTACATGGAAAGATGATTCCATCTATAATTTAAAAATTCATTTTAGCAAAATCACCTCCAAAATCCCATCCTATACTGTCTCTTTTCTTTTTCATTTACATTTTCTTCAATCTATATAATACGTGTCACTAAAGCAAAAAAAAAAACACAAAAAACAAAAACAAAAAAACAACGCAGTTCAATGAGTATAATCACAAGGAGGAACAAAGGAGGTAACAAAGTACTTACATTGTTGCAACGAAAGCTCAGCTTGCAGCTCCTATGTACTTGCATGCTTCCTAAATGGTAAGCACACAGCTAAGAATTAGATATCCATTGAAATATGATTCTACATATAGCTTATTGTATATTCCAAAAATAATATAATTTGTTATATAGAACTGAGTTAGCAGAGTCTGATGATGCATACATAACATGCTTATGGTTGCATAGCAAGTGTAAATCCCAAATATTCAGCCCAGAAGATGGATTGCTGGTTCCTTTCCTTACTGTAATTATAGGAAAATTAAGCTGCTGTAATGACCAAGTCCTTAAATTTACCTATAAATAGAAATTGGCTTCATCTGATCTTCTTAAGGCTAACATGTTATAGCATTTCCTAATTATGCATGAGTTTACTTACTGCTTGGAAAGTTGTTAAAAATGATTAAACATTTTTATGTTTTTGAAACAGAAAATAGTATTTTATATATACTTTGCATTACCATTGTAATCCTTGTGCAAATAAATGCTTAATACTTAGCTAAAAATTTATCCATTCAAACAAATAATTTTCTGTAGTAACAGTAATGTCTAATGGTCCTTTTTTTTTTTAACAGGATGGCAAATCATTTTGAACATGGTATATAGCTGTAAAAAGTACATATTTAAAAATTCAAGGAGGATCTCGGTGCTTGCTCCCAGGTTGATCTTGTTGTCCCAAATCTTCTGTTCATATACACGAGAATTTTCATAAATCCTACTGCACTCTAAAAAAATCAAATTGGTGAGTAAAGTAGTTCTGCAAATATCTGCATAACTTTACATTAAAAAATCTTCAATATAACTATTAACATTTAAGCATGAACACAAGCTGAGAGCAGTGCTGAAATGATAATGTGTGTTTCTCACTGCTGAGTAACAAAGCAATCCTGGTAATGAATTACATCTAATTACTCACATGAAACTGAAGAAGTAAGAAGAGCAAGTCAGCCCAAATACCTCACTACTTCATTGCTTGATGACATCGGCCATGTTTCTATATGCATGAACTGTGGGCCTTACAGAGAGTCAAATTTCCTCCACTAGTAAGTGAAAGTTGCATCAAACTAAAGAACAAAATCCAATTTCTTGTATCTTGAAAGGAGAATTCACTCATCCTTCTGTAGTCACACAAAGTCATAGTGGTCATATCACTTTTAAAAAGACTTCTGTTCTCCCTTGTGGAGGAATCCCGAATGAAGTTGGAGATCCAGCTATGAATTGGAAAGCATCATGGAGTCTCATTAGGTTCACCCAACTGATCTTTCAAGATGGCACCAATTCTCTGGGGGTCAATTTATTCTTTTGTTTCTATGTAGATGTTCATGCATACATCTGGAAACTTTAATATTTACAAGAGAGTTTAATTAAACAAATTGTCTTCTAGACAGATATTGTTTACAAGTTGATATCTATGATTAAGAAATGGTAATAAATTCATAGAATGAATTGGTGTATTAATTTTGGGAGGAGCTAGTTTTTTGAGCTCCTTGTATATATTGGATATTAAGCCTTTGTCTGATGTATTATTGAGTTAGTTGGCTATCTTTCTAGTTTAGTAACTATGTCATTAGCTATGCAGAAACTTTATTTTAATGTACTGTAGTCCCACTTGTTGAGTCCCTCTCCTATCTCTTGTGCTCCTGGGACTCTATTCAGGAAGTTCCTGCCTATACCCATAAGTTCTAGTGTTTGTCCTACTCTCGCAGTAGATTCAGAGTTTCAGGTCTGCTGTTGAGACCTTTGATCCACTTTGAATTTCTATTATTGCATGGTGACATGCAGGGATCCACATTGCGTTTTCTGCATATGACTGCCAATTTTCCCAACACCAATAGTGGAAGAGGCTATGTTCTTTCCACTTTATAATTTTGGCTTCTTTGTCAAATATCTAATGTCGATAAGTATGTAGTTTTATTTCTGTGTCTTTTCTTGTTGGATCCTCAGGTGGCTTTTTGTGCCAATACCAAACTGTTTTTCTTATTACGGTTCTTCAGTAGGGTTTGAAATCTGACATGGTAATACAACCTGCTTTTTTAGACTAAGATTGTTTTGGATATTCTATGTGTTTCATTGTTCCAGGTAAATTTTTGGATTGTTTTCTATATCTCAATAAAGAACGTCATTGGGATTTTTTTGGGGTTATTACTGAATTTGTATATCATTTTTGGTAGTATGGTCACTTTTGCAGTATGGATTCTACCTATCCATGAGCATGCAAGGTCTTTTAAGTTCCAGGTGTTCCTCTTTGATATCTTTCTTCAGATTTATATAGTTTTCACTATAAAGATCTATTACACTTTTTCTTGGGTTAATTCCTAGCTGTTTACATAAATTTTTTGATGCTACTACAATGGAGTTTTTTTCATGATTTCATTTCTGCTTGTACATTGTTGGCATGCAGACAGGCTACTGACTTTTGTGGTTTAATTTCGTATTCTGCTACTTTGTGAAAGGGGTTGATAAACTCTAGAATTTTTTTGGGGGGGGTAATAATTTTTAGGGTCCTATATGTTTAAGATCATGTCTTCTGCAAAGAGGGATAGTTTAATTTCTCTACTCTTATGTCCCTACTCAGCTCCACCATCCCATGTATTTTTTTCCTCAGCTATTTAGCTTTTGCTGACATGGCCTTTTCCTCTTCTGTAACACCCAACATATTGGTTAACTTCCTGGTGGACAGAAATATGATCTCGTACCATGGCTGTGCCATCCATCTTGGTATAGCTGTTTTGGGGAGGCAGTTGAGTGCTTTCCTCTGGCTGCCCATGGCCTACGATCACTTTGTGGCCATCTGCAACCTACTGCTCTATTCAACCAAAATGTCTACACAAGTCTGTGTGAAGTTACTTGTAGTAGCTTACATAGGTGGTTGTTTTAATGCTTCACCCTTTACTATTTCTTTCTTTTCCTTAGTGTTCTGTGGACCAAAGAGATCAAATAATTTCTTCTGTGATTTTGCATCACTATGTAAAGTTGCCTGTTCTGAGGACAGTGTCCTCATCCTTCTTTCCACATTCACTGCTGGCTCTATCCTTGTTGTCATAGCCATCTCCTACATCTACATCCTTATCACCACCCTGGAGATGAGATCCACGGAGGGCTGCCAGAAGGCCTTTTCCCCCTGCATCTCCCACCTTACTGCAGTGACTTTGTAATATGGGATGACTACATTTGTTTATGTTTTGCCTAAGTCTATGTACTTCACTGATCAGAACAAGGTGATATCTGTGTTCTACATGGTGGTGATCCATCTGTTGATCCCCCCTCATCTACAGCCTCAGGAATAATGAGATCAAGAAGGCTCTGAGGAGAGCGCTTGGGAGGAAAATGCTTTCTTAGGTTTGATATATTCTAGCTTTATTACGGAAATAATTTTGTCTATATGCAAATATATACTGACTTTCCTATAATCATTGATACATAATTATCCATTGTGAAATTTTTAGTAAGCATGGTTCATTTTGAGATCATGTACCAATTAAAGGTTTGAAGTGCTGTTATAAAATCTCACTGAATTTATGATTAAGAACATGAACTCTTATTTAAAAACAATTTTCTAAAACTTCTTTAAAAGATTTTTCTCTCCCAAAGTGTTAAATCTTAAGTGTTTGGATCTTAACTTCCCAGAAGGTCCATAAAATTAGTAAATTCAAGTTCCTTGTGTGATTTTGGGTCGTGGTTGAAATGATGAGGGGTGAAGAAGTGAATCTTTAACCCATTAATTAAAAGTATTCTCCTTGAGCTACAGTGACACAAATGTTTTGCCTTTTAATGTTCTTCCAAGTGTCTTGTAAGGTTTTTTTTGTCGTTATTCCTTTTTCATATTTTACATACAACATTGTATTTTAGTGTAGTCTGTCTATGTGCTTACTCTTTCTTTCTTTTGTTTGCTTTTCTTTCCCAGTGTTGTATTCTATCACATTTTTAATGTGATAAAGGAGCTCTGGTTTATTTTTTATTTCAAAATACTATATTTTGTGGTGGGTGCTGCTAGCTTATGTCTGTAATTCCAGTTACTCAAAGTCTAAGATCTGAGGATTGTGGTTCAAAGCCAGCCCTGGCAGGCAAGTATGTGAGACTCTTATTTCTAATTAACTACGAAAAAAACCTGGGAGTGGAACTGTGTCTCAAGTGGTAGAGTGTTACCTTAAGCAGAAAAGCTCAGGGACTGCATTCAGGCCCTAAGTTCAAGCCCCACTACTGCCCCCAACCCTATACACAAGTGTATATACATATACACTATATACATATACACACATATATCAATATACTATTTTGTACAATCTCATGAGTTAATAGTTATGTAATTTTGTCAAATACTGTTTTCAAAGAAAAAGTAAATACTGCAAAGTCCATGGATCTGAAGATGTTATACAATTTCTCTGAGTATCTGGTACTGGATATACAACATGTAGCAAATTTCTCAAAAATACTGTTCAGGGTTTTTATATTTCTCCTATGATCCAGTATGAAATACTAAGCAGTACATTTGTCCAGAATGCTATACTGAAGCTGCATAGCATTTAGCAAGCCTGATGACATTTATTGTTACTGTCAGGGAAAACAAATTAACTGAATATTTTGCATTTAATTAAATTCTGATTAATTTGTTTCAATTCTCTCTTGAGGTTCTTAAATTAAATCTCCATGGTCTTGCTAGAATAAACTTAATCTTCTAATAATACATTATGGTGTTCATAAACTCCTGATGAAGGTGCTAATATTCAGTAAGGTATTTTTGTGTATTTCATAAGAATGAAACTAGGCTAGTATTGTGTTTTATTTTGTGTTTGTTAGGTTCCATGATCAAGACTTCACAGATGTTACTATTGAATTGAAATATGTACTCTGAAGTCTCGATGAACTTACATAAAAGTGGAATTAATATTTCATTGAATGTCTTTAGTATTTAATAAAATTTGATAGTAAAATATTGCTGCCTCCATTTTTCTTTCTTATATGCTGATTAAATTTATTTAATGAACAATGGATCTTGCTGGATTTTTTCCTGAGTTGATTTGAATTAGTTCTGATTTAAAAAATTCTTCAGCTTACCTAAATTATCAGTTGTTACATACAAGTGCTTATGATTACTTACATTCCTAATAAAAGCTGTAAATGGCGTATTTGTATTGCTTTTTGCTTTCCCTTTTTGGCTTTTGGGATTTTGTACTTTCATTTTATTTTCACTTTCATTGTATATTGACATTCTATTAACTTTTATTTCTGTTACTTGACATTCTATTGTTTTCTGTTATTAATTTTATCCTTTTTGCATTCTGTTCTTTATAGTACCATTCTTTTCTAGAAAATTGAAATAAATGCAAATCTTCTAGTTTATAATAGTCTTCTAGTATGCAAATTAGTTTACAACCACACTAAGTATCATATCTAGAATTGTCTTATCAAAATTATCTCTTCTCTTTCTCTCTCTGTTTATGTTGAAAGCTCATGTGCTTCTTGCTTCACTTCATTTCTTGCTGGGTTAACTTTATGCCCCCTTCCGTGGAGATCCCAGGCCTATTTGCCCCCTCCGTGTGTTACCCTTTCACTCTTACGCATAGTCTCTGGTCAGTAGGAAGTAATGCGGGAGCAAGGGCCACCGGTAAGCTCTGGACCGGGTGTGGCCCCGAGAATGCCTCCCCCCCCATACTCACCAAGGAGGCCAGGTACACGTGGACATCTAGGAGTAAGCTTCAGGAGCTTCCCGAAGTTTTATTCAGGGGAGGGGTTTATATAACAGTAATGGCAGCAGGAAGAGGAGGGACTAACTGGGTATTAACGATTAGCTGATGAACTGTCCATCATGGTGATGTCATGGAACTTCCTGCAGAGGCGGAGATCACAGTCCCCCCCAGGACCGGCACCCTGGGCTCAGGCTGATGCCATTATGAGACATGTGCTCCAAGATGAGAGGCGGGGCTGGTTTGGGCCGACTTTCCGGTTCCGGATGGGGGCGGGGGCAGGGGAGGGTAGGAGTGGTTAATAGCCACGCAGTCCCTGGTCTTAAAGGTATAGCCATCCCTGACAATTTCTCATGTTCATGCAAATGGTATCCATAGTGGGTATAGTATTTATCAATATGTTATTGTTATATCATGGTGACAGCTTCAGGGTCCCCAGCTTCAGCCTGGGATGCATAGAAAGTCTAAATTTTGAGTCTCAGAAACCCTGGAACCGAGAGCTGGAGCCTTCTTTCCCTTTTAAAAATAGTATTATTGACTATGTTGATTACCGTCTATCTATATCCTAAAACTTAGTGTTTCTGTTTTTGTTGTATCCACTGACTTTCTTTCTTAGTATCTTGGTTTCCTTGAGCAGGACGTATTTATCTTAATAATTGATAGAATTAACTATAGTTTGGCACATTAATTTCACTTTAATATAATACTAGCTTGCTCGCCTTGTATGTTTGAGATTTCCTAGAGCTCTATGGCTGCATATCTGTGCAAGAACTGATTACTTCCCATTTCCCTTTCTCTTGAAGATATATATGAAGTGGGTCAATCAGACTTTTCACATTACATTTACCTAGTTTTTTTTTTTTTAACTTTGGCTCTGTTATGCCAAAACAATACAAAATCTGCAATCTGTACTAGTGCCCTGTGATAGTAAGACTTTTTTCTGACTTGTCAAGCTATGTTGTCACAAAGTGATACCTCAGTGGTCTGTATATTTTCTATGATCTCCTATTGTCTGGTAATGCATTGCCTTATGTTCTGTATGTCTAGTATCATATTTAGGACATAGTTAACATTTCATCATTTGTTCTAGTTGTGCTCACCATGGGATTAATTAAAATGACCAAAGCTGATATTGTTCTGTAAATTTCATGTACACGAGTGAGATACTACACTCCCAATCCACCAGTAATAGTCATATTCTTCTCCTGGGATCCCATAATTTGACCAGAAAAGAGATTAGGAACATAGACAAGAATTTTATGTATATACAAAGGTCATTCTCCAAAGATATTTTTTCTTCAAGAAGAGGTTTCCAAAATTGTTCTGTCTGTTTCCTCCTTATATTTATCTTACAGCCTACAAAGTCATAAATATACCTTCCAGGTTAATCTCAGGATAAACTGGTGTTGAAATGGGTACAATAAAGTGATTGAATGTGTGCAGTCACTTCTCCATGACTGTAACAAATAGGTGAGATAACGAACTTACAGAAATGAACAGTTTGGCTTGGCACACAGGTTTGAATGTTTTGTTCCCTGATAAGTTAAGTCTGGGTCTTTTGTGGCACATTATGGAAGGGACAGAGTAGTGCAAAACCATTCACCCATGAAGTCAGTAAGTTAACTGAAGGAGACTATATTGGGGTCCCACAATAGTCTTTGATATTTTGTTATCAATAATACAAAAAACTCCCACTTAGGTCAACCTCTCAATACCACCATCATTATCTAATAGAACACAAGTAACCATGACATCAGTAAATTTATAGACCTTAACTTCAGATCCAGACAGTAATAAGATCTAACAACCTGAGTATACTGAAGTACTCACTACCTTATGTATGTATCTGCAAACCCTCTGTACATCACCTTGACAACAAAATTAAATTAAAAAAGAAAAGTATAAGAAAAACTTTAAAAAGATTTTCAGGGGCTGGGGATATGGCCTAGTGGCAAGAGTGCCTGCCTCATATACATGAGGCCCTGGGTTCGATTCCCCAGCACCACATATACAGAAAATGGCCAGAAGTGGCGCTGTGGCTCAAGTGGCAGAGTGCTAGCCTTGAGCAAAAAGAAGCCAGGGACAGTGCTCAGGCACTGAGTCCAAGCCCCAGGACTGGCCAAAAAAAAAAAAAAAGATTTTAGAAGTTTGTTTTATGAATGCATCTTATGTTCTTAATATAGATTTAGTGAGGTTTTATATAGCTAGCATATTAGAAAACTGTTATTTACTACAGGATCTGGAAACTACCACCATGTTTACTTAAAACTTCACCATGACTGGTGGCATACCATTAAATACAATGCAACTGACCAACTTTCCTTTTAGATATATCTGTGGATCATTTTTTTTTGTATCGAATAGATTAGAAAATAAAAGATCTCGCTAATTTTTTTTCCTGCCAAGCTCTCTCTTTAGAGCACTCTTAATCTCATTATTCCTGAGGCTGTAGATGAGAGGGTTCAACATGGGGATGACCACCATGTAGAACACAGATATCACCTTGTTCTGGTCAGTGGAGTAGTTGGATTTAGGCATCACATAAATGAATGTAACGGTCCCATAGAAGAGAGTGACTGCAGTAAGGTGGGAGGTGCAGGTGGAGAAGGCCTTCTGGCGGCCCTCAGTGGAGCGCATCTTCAGGATGGTAATAAAAATATAGATGTAGGAGATGATTATGACAGTCACTGTGAAGATAACAATGAAGCCAGAAGTCAACGTGGAAAGAAGTATGAAGACACTATCTTCAGAACAGGCAACTTCACGTAGTGGAGCAAAATCACAGAAGAAATGATTAACTCTATTGGGTCCACAGAAGAGGAAAGAACAGAAGGAAATGGTAAAGGATGAAACATCAAGAAAACCAATGGTGTAAGCAACTATAATTAACTGGACACAGACTTGTGTGGACATTTTGGTTGAATAGAGCAGTGGGTTGCAGATGGCCACAAATCGGTCATAGGCCATGGCAGCCAAAAGAAAGCACTCAACGGCTCCAAACAAAACAACAGTATCTAGCTGAATGCCACATCCATAGTAGGAGATTGTAGTTTTGTCTACCAGGAAGTTAACCAACATATTGGGTGTGACAGAAGAGGAAAAGACCATGTCAGCAAAAGCTAAATGACCAAGGAAAAAGTACATGGGGTGGTGTAGCTGAGTGGAGACTCTGATGAGAAGGATTGTGCAGAGATTTCCAGATATGGTGACCAGGTAGATGCCCAGGATGATGATGAAGAGGATGACTCGAAGGACTGGATCATGAGTTAGGCCCAATAAAATGAACTCTGTCACTGCAGTGTGGTTTCCCTGCACCAGGGAATCCATCAGACAATGGAGCTGCTGCCAGGAAAACACTAGGATGAATAGAGTATATGAAAGTTTATAAATGTAGTCATTTCATTTTCACTAACATATATAGAATGTCATCATAAACATATTCAAACAGTGGCACATATTTACATGGAAAGATGATTCTTCCATCTAGAATTTTAAAACTGAATTTAGTAAAACCACCCTCAAAATTCTATCCTGTACTGTCTCTTTATCTTTCTGTTTACAGAAAATATGCAAATAAAATATTCACCAAATGTTTATAACCAGGAAGAAGACTGAGTGTAATTGAAGGAAACAAGGTAGTGTAGCTGTTGCAAAGAAGGCTCAAGTAAATTTGTGTGCATTCTAAATGGTAAGCATGTAGGCAAGAATTGCATCTATACTCACCTTGGGTACCTACATAGTTTATTCCATATTCCAAAAACAATATCATAATTTTTATCATGTAGATCTGAGTTAGCAGAGTCTGGTCATGAATGTGTAACATGTCCGTGCTTGCATAAGATATCCTAGTTCCCAAATATTCTGCTGAAAACATTATTGCCTGTTCCTTTCCATACTGCATTATAATGAAATTAAGTTGTTGTAAACACCAATTCCATAAACCCAGTTATAAATACAAATTGGATTCATTTGATCTTCTTCAGCTCAACATGTCATATTATCCCCTAGGTAGTTTTACATTTCAAGATGATATCACTTAAATAAAATCCTTTCTGGGAAGTAATAAATTTGTTTCTGGATACTCAGCTAGATAAAAATTCTAAGTTAGGGCTATCAATGAGTTTAGTTACTGCTTTGTATACTGTTAAATCTGGATAAATATTTTTATGCTTTTGAAACAGAAAATACTATTTTGTATATCCATTGAATTACCATTTCAATCTCTGTGCAAATAGCACTTAATACTTAGCTCAAATGAAAATTAATCCATTCAAATAAATAATTTTTACTTTAACAGTAGTTTCTAGTGGGGTTTTTTGGGCACAAAGTCAAGGCATTTTAAACATAATATATAGCTGTATAAAGTACATATTAAAATTCATGAAGGAACTCTGTGCTTGTTCCTAGGTTGATCTTGATGTTCCAAATATTCTATATATACATAAATTTTTTTTATAAATCATACTCTAGTCTAAAAGAATCAAATTGATGAACAAACTACTTCTGCCAAGGTTTGTATATCTTTACATTTAAAAGTTTTTAACCTAATCATTAGCCTTTTAAGTATCAATACAAGCTGAGAGCAGTGCTGAAGTAATCATTTGTGTTTCTTACTTTCAAGAAAATGAACAATCTTGGTAATGAATTATGAATAATCACTCACATGAAACTGAAGATGTAAAAAGACCAAGTCAGCCCAGATCATTTCACTATCTGATTGCTTGATTATATCTGCTGTGTTTCTACACACACGGACTATGGACTTTACAGAGAGTCAAATTTTCTCCAATAGTAAGTGAAAGTTGCATCAAACTAAGGAACAAAACCAATTTCTTGTGTCTTGAACGGAGAATTCACTCGTCCTTCCGTAGTCACACAAAGTCATAGTGGTCATATCACTTTTAAAAATACTTCTGTTCTCCCTTGTGGAGGAATCCCGGATGAAGCTGGAGATCCAGCTATGAATTGGAAAGCATCATGGAGCCTCATTAGGTTCTGGAGTGGCTATTGTACAACTCAATTCCCACCACAACCCAACTGATCTTCCAATATGGCACCAATTCTCTGGGGGTCAATTTATTCTTTTGTTTCTATGTAGATGTTCATGCATACATCTGGAAACTTTAATATTTACAAGAGAGCTTAATTAAACAAATTGTCTTCTAGACAGCTATTGTTTCCAAGTTTACTTTGATATCTATGATTAAGAAATGGTAATAAACTCCTAGAATGAAATAACATTAACTTTTTTGAAGAATTTACTTTATTATTATTTTTTAATAATAATTACTTATTTATTGTCAAAGTGATGTACAGAGGGGTTACAGTTTCATATGTAAGGCCATGGGTACATTTCTTGCACTATTTGTTACCTCCTCCCTTCTTCTCTCCCTTTCCTTCTCCCCACCTCCCCATGAGTTGGTCAGTTGGTTTACACCATATGGTTTTGCAAATATTGCTTTTTGAGTTGTTTGTCTTTTTATCCTTTGTCTCTTGATTTTGATATTCCCTTTCACTTCCCTAGTTCTAATACCAGTATATAAAATATCCTAGGTTCTCAGATGAGATACAGTGATATAGCGCAGGGACAACCACAGAACAGGGATACAAGAGGATCATCAACAAAAGAAGCTACGGTTTCACATGGCATGTTGAAAGTAATTACAACAGTGATATAACACTGATTTCCATAACATGGAGTTCATTTCACTTAGCATCATCTTTGGTGCTCATAAGGGCATAGCTATTAGGCTCTTGTGATCCTCTGCTGTGACTAGCCTAAACCTGTGCTAATTATTCCCTATGAGGGAAACCATAGAGTCCATGTTTCTTTGGGTCTGGCTCACTTCACTTAGTATAATTTTTTCCACGTTCTTCCATTTCCTTATGAGTGGGGCAATGTCTTTCTTTCTGATAGAGGCATAAAATTCCATTCTGTATATGTACCATATTTTTCTCATCCATTTTTCTACTGAGGGGCATCTGGGTTGGTTCCATATTTTAGCTATGACAAATCGTGTTGCGATAAACATTGTTGTGCTGGTGGCCTTAGTGTGTTCTTGTTTGTGGTCTTTTGGGTAGATGCCCAAAAGTGGGGCTGCTGGGTCATAGGGGAGCTCTACGTTTAGCCTCCTGAGGAATCTCCATACTGCTTTCCAGAGTGGCTGAACCAGTTTACATTCTCACCAACAATGAAGTAGGGTTCCCTACTTTATTATTATTATAGAGGTGATATACAGAGAGGTCACATTTACTCTGGTCAGGTAATAAGTACATTTCCTTTTGTACAGTGTCATCTACCACCTCATTCTCTCCTGTTCCCTCCCTCCTATCTCTGTTGATGAGCTGCATAGTTCACTTTCATAAATGTCTAGTATGCTCCTCTGCTGCACTTTCCCAGCCTTTCCCCTTGGATTTGGTGCACTCCCACTACTCACCCACAGATATGCCCATGAATAAACACACTGTCTATAAGGTAAAGATTACTGAATACCTATAGAACTTTAAAAAAATTATGAAAACAGTCTTTTTTTCCTTATCTTTAAATTTCATTTCCATATATATATACGAAGCAGTGCTTGGGTATTGCACATTTGTGATTCTCTCCTAAGGCTATCCTGTTTTGGTTTCACTGCATGTGTGTATCTAGACTCGTGTGTAAATTTGTCATATTCCAGTGTGTTTTAACCCTAACTTCCACACATCTGTCTCTGATCTTACTTCACTTAACCTGGTTTGTTCTAGTTCCATCCATTTCCCTGCAAATGACATTATTTTATTCTATCTAATGGCTATGTAAAATTCCATTGTACATAGGCACCACATTTTTTGGATGCACTCATCTATTGTGGGGCACCAGGGTTACTATATCTTGGATATTGAGAATAGTCCAGCAATGAACATAGATGTGCAGGTGTCCTTCTCATATCCTGGTTCATGTTGCTCAGAGTAGATTCCTAAGGGTGGTATGGCTGGATCACAGAGTATGTCTATGTTTATTTTTCTGAGCAACTTTCAGATTTCTTTCCAGAGTGTGTTGTACTAGTTTACATTACCACCAGCAAAACACTAAAGTTCCTTTTTCTCCACATCCGTACCAGCATTTGTTGTTGTTTGAATTTACAATGTTGGCCAATTTAACTGGGGTGAGACAGAATCTCACTGCTGTTTTGATTTGTATTTAGTTTATGGTCAAGGCTGATAAGCATTTCCTCATGTGTTTCTTAGCCATTCTTACCTCTTCTTCTGAGAAGTCTCTCCTTAGCTCCTTTGCCCATTTAGTAGTTGGTGTATTAATTTTGGGAGGGGTTAGTTTCTTGAGCTCCTTGTATATATTGGATATTAGGCCTTTGTCTGATGTATTGTTCCAGTTAGTTGGCTATCTTCCTAGTTTAGTAACTATGTCATTAGCTGTGTAGAAACTTTATTTTACTGCACTGTAGTACCACTTGTTGAGTCCCTCTCCTATCTCTTGTGCTCCTGGAACTCTATCCAGGAAGTTCCTGCCTATACCCATAAGTTCTAGCGTTTGTCCTGCTCTCACAGTAGATTCAGAGTTTCAGGTCTGATGTTGAGATCTTTGATCCACTTTGAATTGATATTATTACATGGTGACAAGCAGAGATCCACTTTTAGTTTTCTGCGTATGACTGCCAGTTTTCCCAACACCAGTAGTTGAAGAGGCTATGCTTTTTTTCGGCTCCTTTATCAAATATCAGATGACTGTAAGTATGTGCTTTTGTTTCTGGGTCCTTTATTTTTGTAACCTCAGGTGGATTTCTGTACCAATACCAAGTTGTTTTTGTTATTATGGCTCTGTAGTGGAGTTTGAAACCTGACATTGTGATACCTCATACATTGCTTTGTTTTGCTAGAATTATTTTGGTTATTCTATGTGTTTTGTTGTTCCATATGAATTTTGGGATTGTTCTCTCTATCTTAGTAAAGAGCATCACTGGGATTTTGATGGGGATAGTATTGCATTATATCATCTTTGGCAGTATGGCCATTTCCACAATATTGATTCTACCTATCCATGAACATGGAAGGTCTTTCCATTTCCTGGTGTCCTCTTTGAGATCTTTCTTCAGATTTTTATAGTTTTCACTATAATGATCTTTTACACCTTTGGTTGGTTTAATTCCTAGGTATTTTTTAAATAATAAAAAATAAGACATACATTGTCATACAGCAGCCAGAAAGTGCATCTTTAAAACTTTCTCAAGAACTATAAGTTAGGGGCTGGGAATGTGGTCTAGTGGCAAGAGTGCTTGCTTCGTATACATGAAGCCCTGGGTGTGATTCCTCAGCACCACATATATAGAAAACAGCCAGAAGTGGTGCTGTGGCTCAAGTCGCAGAGTGCTAGCCTTGAGCAAAAAAGAAGCCAGGGACAGTACTCAGGCCCTGAATTCAAACCCCAGGACTGCCCCCCCCCCCTAAAAAAAACCACAAAAGAACTATAAGTTAAAAGAAGTTCAATGACTTCCAAAAGGGAAATCATATCAAAATCTTATTTTGTAGAGCAGCACAATGTTTACAATGAAGGCAATGTTCCTCTAGCTATCTTATATATCCTCAATGTAGAATCTGCTGTATGCAAAATAATGTAACTATTTTTGAGATGGCAATTTTAGAACACTATGATAATTATAACTAAATTTCACTTTTCACAAGTATGTCTTCCTAACAAAGAACACTTATTAAATCTTCATAGCTTATAAGTTAGGTCCTTTTCTTTTTTGTGTTCATTCTTCAGAAGAGAAGAAAGAGTGAAACAACTTGTGATGATGGATGTCAGCTTTCACTGTTATTTCTCTAGATCCACTGCCATCTACTGAGGTCTATAGGTCAATGTCATTTAACATTCACTGAAGCCTTAGTGTTTTTGAGAAGCCACAGTAGACTGTTGAGTCCACAGGCAAGCAAATTGCAGATATGGAAGCTGTTCAAGTCCCTGAAGGCAATAATAAATAATAGAAATTGGAATTCCGTTGCATGAACATTAGTCCCTTAAGTTTCAGATGGACCATGCTAGAAGGCCAACCCCGAGTGTGTCATGTGACACAGGAGAACTGAGCTGTGGCTGAAGCTGGCCAGCCAGGTAGATGGATATTAAGGAGAGATACAATCTCTTTTCTTGGTGGAATGGAGTGAATCTGAACTATGAATATCAGGTGTAACATAAGCATGCAATTCTGCTAATTGTTTTAAATAATACAACACATATAATTGATTTTTGGTGTCTTTGTATGAATAGCTATAAGACATAATACAACAATATGCTGAAGGTAGTATGAGGAAGATGAACATTTACGTTCCTGGGATATTTTGAAGTAAGTCAGGCCCAGAGAGACAAAGGATGCTTTCCCCCCTTATATATGGAAGCTATATTTAGTGTGTAATCTTTTAAGTAAATGTATTGGGTGGTATGCAAGTGTATATAAGTGTTTTAACTGAAATACAGTAAATTCAAGGGAGAACTCAATTGTGTACTTATACCACATTTTCTTAAATCCACTTATCCATGGAGGGGCATCTGGGATGTTTTCTTGGCTATGGTAAATAGTGTTGCAGTGAATAGGGTTGTATAAGTGGCTCTACTATAGACTTGTTTCTGCTGTGTTGGATAAGTGCCTTGGAGTAGAATTGCTTTGTCATAGGGTATTTCTATGTTTAGTTAATCGTGGAACTTTCATATTGCCTTTCAGAATAGTTGAACAAGTTTTCATTCCCACCAACAATGTAACACTGTTTCCTTTTGACTGCATCCTTACCAGCATTTCTCGTTGTTTTTTGTTCTTGATAATGGCCATTCTATAGGGATGGGGTAGAATCTTAGTGCTGTTTTGATTTGCATTTTCTTTGTGGCCAGACATGTTGAACATTTATTCATGTTTTTACTTCTTCTGAGAAGCCTGTCTTTAAGTCATTAGCTCATTTATTAACTGAGAGTTCAACTTTTTGAGCTCTATTCTGGAAATTAGGCCCTTGTCTGAGTATAGTTAATAAAAATCTTCTCCAATTCTGTGGGGTTTCTTTTTGTCTTGTTAGCTATGCCCTTGCCATGCCGAAAATTTTAGGTCTGATGCAATCCATTTATCAAGTGTTTCTTTGATTTGTTTTATTTCTGGATCTTTTCTTATTAAGTTTTGATTTGTGCAAGGAGCCTTAGTGTTTCCCCTATCCCTTCCTATAATTGTTTCATGGTTTCAGGACTTAATTGAGGTTTTGATCCATTTTGAAGTGATGCTGGTACAAGGTGATATTGAAGGATGTAGTTTCAGTTTTCTGCATGTGGATATCCAGCTTTGCCATCTCTATTTGTTGAAGGGGCTGCCTTTTTTCCAATCAATGTTTTTCGATCTCTTATCAAATATTCAATGGCTATAGTTCTGTGGGTTCATTTCTCAGTCTTCTATTTTGTTCCATTGGTCCTCAGGCTTATTTTTGTGACCATTGGGCCAAAGGAAGTGAGGTAGATGTATGAAGGGGAGGAAGAGGTGGAGAATGCAGTCAATAATTCATTGTATATACCACAAAATTAAGGAAAGAGTACATCAAAGGGCAGTGAAAATGAAGGTGGTGACAGATCAAAATGCATTGTGTTTATAAACTGCTTTGTTGGATGGCAGAGGAACAGCAGAGCCCTAGCTGAGCTCCTTCCAACACTGCAGTTTTCCCACCCCAGAGAAACTTTTACTCCTAGAAAGACAGCCAAAGTAAGTTATAACAGTACAGGGATTCTGGCCAGGAAGGAAAAATTGACTTTGCTCATCTGAAAACACAGATTTGAGCTCCTGGCAGCATCCCGCCATAACACCAGTTCCAGCGCCAGCACAGCGCCCTGCACTCCATGCAGCAAAAACACTCACTCGAGACCAGGGAGAAATCCTTCAGACAGCAGTAGACAGACATGGATCACAGGCTGAGCACGGACAGGCCGAAATCACTGAGAAAGCGTGAGTACCCCATGAAAGACACTCACTCGCGCCCACAGAGCAGCTTCTTCCCCCAACACCAGAGCAAAGCGACATCTTTGACACTGGCATAGGGTCAGACCAGATTGGAGTTAAAGCGGGCCTGGGGAAAATGAGGACAAAACAGCCATCTTCGAGAAGGGCAAGAGGGGCCAACCAGTGAGAGCCAGCTAAACCCAGAAGTACGACCCTTGCCCAGGCAGGGGGGGAGGGGCTTGTCCTGGGCCTCAGCTCTGCTAGAGGTGGCCTACCCGGACCACCGGAATTCCTCAATTAAAAGCAAAAGCAGTGAGCAGCTACCATACCAGCGGTACAGAACAGCCACACAGGAGAACAAACTTCCCGAGAGAGAGAACAGTTCCATTTAGAAGCCCAATTCCCAGCCCAAAATGGAGCTGAATTCCATACCCTGCTCTACCCAGGAGACTGCCCCACCCAGGAGGGAGGAACCTCCCCTAGGCGAGCAACTCTCAGCTGGGTAAACCAGACCAGAGGTGCCCCGCCCTGCTGAGTCCACAGGCTATTCAAAGCCAGGCATTAAAGGCAGTGGCCCTACAGCAGACAGGAGGAGCCATGGTTCCCAAGACTGTTCATATCCACCACCTACAGAGGATGCCCAAGTCTTACCTGCAAGCTGTGGGAACCACAGAGCCCCAGGATTTCACTAACAGGGGAAGAGGGTCAGACCAGATCCACCCCCTGCAAGCTGAAAGCAAGTCAAACAAGCCAAGCAGCAGAATAGACTGCAGATCATCGCAAGGAAACCAGAGACTGTAGAAAGCCCATCCAAACAAGGAAGACTCCTTTTTATTTTTTAATTTTTTCTCAAACATTTTTTAAGCTTTCTTTTTATATATATATTTTTTCATTTCTGAAACGTCATTGGTTTGTTTTTGTTTTCCATTTTTACCTGTGGGTTCTATCAAGTTCTTTTTCGTTTGTTTTTTGGTGTTTGTTTGTTTTTTTCTGATTTTTTTTCTTTTTTCCTTTTTTATTTTTTTTAAATAATTTTTCTCTGTTATGTGCATCTGTCTTCCAGCATTTTTTCTTTATTTCTCTCTTTGCATTCTCTTTCTTTAGAAATTACTTTCCTATGAATAACACCTCCACTCTTTACTGCTAACTCTCTATTGTCTATCATTTTAACCTTGTTCTTTCTACTGATTCTACTCTCCTCCATATTTCCACGTCACTGAAACTAAACCAAAACCATCACCCCCCATACATTTTACTCTATTCTCTTTACTACCTCTAACTTACCCTCCTGACTTACTTTTAGGACCTCCAGATTCCATTGACTCCTGGTTACTGGATAGAGGGTATCCCTGCTTATTCCAAGTGAATCAAAGGGGTTCATAGAGAAAGCCAGTCCAAAAAGAACTTAATATAAGAACAAGAATTGCTCATAGGGTTGTAACAGTAAATAAGTAACTACTGAATACAGGGCTCAGGATTGGTTGTTATATTGAAATTGTATTCATTAGAAACAACAAATATACTTTTATACACAAGTATAAAAGGTATCTATATATAATTGTGAACTTCTAAGATTTACACAACAGTGCTTGGTAAGGGCTGCTTTGGGTCTTAAACGGTGCTCACGGGTGCTTGTAGATTGGCATTCCCAATCCAAATGGGCAGAAGAAAGACAAGAAAGATGGCAAACAATGGAGTCTTATCTCCCACTCAAAACAAGCAGGAAGCAGAGCAATCAATCAAAGACATAGAAGAGAACCCTCAAAATGCTCTACAAAGTCTACTGATAAACATAATAAATGAAAAGCTTGAATCAATACAGCAATCCTTCCTTAAAGTAATAGATGATTTCATGGCCTCGACAAATAGAAAGATAAATGAAATTCAAGAGTCAAATGAAAAGATAGCTACCCAGCACAAAGACAGCACTCAAAACCAAATTAATGAAGTTAACGAAGTAAAGAAGTCCATACAGGACCTAAGAGATGACATGGAAATCATCAGGAAAGACCAGTCAGAAATAAAGTAGCCAGCCTACAGTCCTGACTAGCTGAAGCAGAGGATCAAATCCCAGGAGCTGAAGAATCCCTAGAATCTATGGAGAAAGATCAAAAATCAATACAAAACTAATCCAATCAACAAAACAGATCACTCCAGGAGCTCCAAGACACAATCAGGAAGCCCAATTTAAGGCTAATAGGTATTGAGGAAAACCTGGAAAAAGAAGTTAATGGAATAGGCAACATATTTAACAGAATATTAGCCGAGAACTTCCCAAATATCCAGAAGGATAGGCCTATACAGATGCAAGAAGCATTTAGAACCCCAAACTGACCAGACCAGAATAGGACATCCCACTGACACATTGTGATCAAAACAGAATCAATAGAGTAGAAGGAAAGAATCCTTAAAGCTGTTAGGGAGAAGAAAACAATCACATATAAAGGAAAAGCAATCAGAATTACTCCAGACTTCTCAGCAGAGACTGTGAAAGCAAGGAGAGCCTGGAATGAGGTATAGAAAACCCTAAGTAAAAATAACTACCAACCAAGAATAGTGTACCCAGCTAAACTCTCATTCATAGCCGACGGTCAAATAAAAGTCTTCCACAGTAAGGAAAAACTGAAACAATATATCTCCACCAAACCAGCTTTACAGAAAACCCTCAAAGATGTACTATACAAGGAAAATAATCAAGATCCCAATACAGACAGAGAAATGAACCCTAAATAGTAAACCAGAATATCAGATCAAGAAATGGGAAGACACAGCTTTTAACAGGATAGTGATAATGAAAGGAACAAAAGATCATCTCTCAATCCTAACTGTCAACATTAATGGACTTAATTCTCCAATCAAAAGACATAGGCTCATAAGTTGGATGAAAAATCAAGATCCATCTTTCTGCTGCCTCCAAGAGACACATCTATCCAGCAAAAGTAAACATCTTCTAAAAGTGAAAGGCTAGAATCAAATCTACCAAGCAAATGGCCCCCATAAGCAGGCTGGAGTTACAATCCTAGTATCAGACAAAATTGACTTCAAATTAAAAAAGGTAAGAAGAGACAAAGAAGGTTATTACATACTAATAAAGGGATCACTCCTACAGGAAGATATAACCATCCCTAATATCTACACTCCAAATACAGGAGCACCCAACTTCATCAAACAAACAATACTGACTCTAAAAACACACAAAGACCCAAACACATTGATAGTTGGGGACTTTAACACTCCACTGTCATCTATGGACAGAACAACATGCCAAAAAGTGAACAAAGAAACCACAGAATTAAACAGTTGCATAGACCAACTAGAATTAATCGACATCTACAGAATATTCCACCCTGCAACAACAGAATACACATTCTTCTCAGGAGCACATGGAACATTCTCCAAAATAGATCACATCTTAGGGCACAAAGAAAATCTGTACAAATTTAGAAGTATCAAAACCATTCCCTGCATTCTCTCAGACAACAATGGAATAAAACTAGAGCTCAACTCAAACAGCCACCACAGAAAATCCTACAATTCATGGAGACTAAACAACACACTGCTGAACCATCAGTGGGTCATTGAAGAAATTAAAATGGAAATTCAAATGTTTATGGAATTCACCAAAATAAGCACACAAAGTACCAGCTCCTTTGGGACACAGCAAAGGCAGTACTCAGAGGAAATTTTATATCTCTGAGTGCATACACCAAAAAACTGGAGAAACAGCAACTCAACAACTTAAAGAAGCATCTTAATTTCCTTGAAAGAGAACAACAAGCCAAACCCCAAGTCAATAGATAGAAGCAAATAATTAAAATCAAATAGGATTAAATCAATGAGAGACAAAAAAAAAAATCCAAAGAATCAACAAAACAGAGTTGGTTCGTTGAAAAAAATCAACAAGATATACAGACCCCTAGCAAACCTGACCAAAAAATGAAGGCAGCACTCACAAATAAACAAGATAAGAGATGAAACAGGTAACATCATCACAGAAACAACCAAAATTCGGAACACAATAAGAGACTATTTTGCAAACCTTTATTTCAACAAATTCAAGAACTTGGAAGAAATGGATGATTTCCTAGAAAAAATTGACATCCTGAACTCAACCATGAAGGTTTAAACCTTCTAAACAGACCCATATCCAGTATTGAAATAGAAACAGGAATAAGTGATCTCCCATCCAAGAAAAGCCCAGGTCCAGACGGATTCACAGCAGAATTCTAAAAGGCCTTCAAAACAGATCTCACACCAATAATTCTCAAACTCTTCAATGAAATTGAAAAAGAATGTTCACTACCAGACACATTCTATGAAGTCAGTATAACCCTCATCCCCAAACCCGGCAGGGAGAACTATAGACCGATTCCCCTGATGAACATAGACTCAAAAATTCTCAACAAAATTTTGGCCAATCGACTTCAACAGGTCATCAAAAAAAATCATACACCACGATCAAACTGGATTCATCCCACGGATGAAAAGTTGGTTCAATATATGCAAGTCAATTATTGTAATCCGGAGCAAGGTACAGAACCACATGGTTATATCATTGGATGCAGAAAAAGCGTTCGATAAAATCCAGCACCAATTTATGCTAAAAGCCCTGGAAAAACTGGGATTCCAAGGAACATTCCTGAATATAATCAAGGAAGTTTATGACAAACCAACAGCAAGCATAACTCTAAATGGTGAAAAAAACTAAAGCCATTCCCTTTAAAATCAGAAGCAAGACAGGGATGTCCACTCTCTCCCTTTCTCTTCAACATAGTACTAGATTTCCTACCCAGAGCAATTAGGCAAGAAGAATATATAAAGGGGATCCAAATAGGAAAAGATGAAGTTAAACTTTCTCTCTTGGCAGATGACATGATCCTATACCCGAAGAACCCTATAGACTCTACCTCCAAGCTGCTAGAGCTGATCCAAAACTTTGGCAAAGTTGCAGGATATAAAATAAACCCTCAAAAATCAATGGCATTTCTATATGCTAATGACCCGAACGCCGAGACTGAAAACAGGAAAGCAACTCCTTTTTCAATAGCCTCAAAAAACATAAAATACCTAGGAATAACCTTAACCAAAGAAGTGAAAGATGTCTATGATGAGAACTTTAAAAACATGAAAAACAAAATTAAGGCACAACTAAGGAAATGGAAAAACCTCCCATGCTCCTGGATTGGGAGGATTAATATAATCAAAATGGCAATATTGCCAAAGGGTATCTACAAATTCAATGCAATTCCCATTAATATCCCAACACTATTTTTTAATGAAATAGAGGAAGCAATCCAGAAATTCATATGGAACCATAAAAGACCCAGAATAACAAAAACAATCCTAAGCAGAAAGAACAGTGCTGGAGGAATTATAATACCCAACTTCAAGCTGTATTATAAAGCTATAGTAATAAAAACAGCTTGGTATTGGCACCGGAACAGGCCTGAAGACCTAGATGAACCCACAGAACTATGGCTACTTAATCTTTGATAAAGGAGCTAAAACAAAATCTGGAAGAAAGATAGCCTCTTTAACAAATGGTGCTGGCAAAGCTGGTTCAACAAATGCAGCAAACTAAAACTAGATCCTTAAATATCACCGTGCACCAAAATCAATTCCAAATGGATCAAAGACCTCGAAATCAAAACAGATACCCTGAAAAACCTAAAGGAAGGAGTGGGAGAAACACTTGGATTCTTTGGCACTGGATGGAACTTCCTTAACAAAGACCCAGAAAGGCTACAAATCAAAGAAAGGTTGGGCAAATGGGACTGCATCAAACTGCAGAGCTTCTGTAGGGCAAAGGACATAGCTCACAAGATAAACAGAAAGTACACAGAGTGGGACAAGTTCTTTACAGGCCATACAATGGACAAAGGCCTCATATCTAAAATGTATGCAGAACTAAAAAAGTTACATTCCTCCAAAACAAATCCTCAATGAACCAATAGCCCCCTCATCAAGTAGGCTAAAGACTTAAAATGAGACTTCTCTGATGAGGAAATAAGAATGGCCAAGAGACATGAAAAAGTGCTCTACATCACTGGCCATAAAAGAAATGCAAATCAAAACAACATTGAGATTCCACCTCACCCCAGATTCTGATAATCTGATAATGTCCTCACATTCTGATCATGTCCATTATCAGAAAAACTAACAATAACAATTGTTGGAGGGGATGTGGTCAAAAGGGAACCCTACTTCATTGTTGGTGGGAATGTAAACTGGTTCAGCCACTCTGGCAAGCAGTATGGAGATTCCTCAGAAGGCTAAACATAGAACTCCCCTATGACCCAGCAGCCCCACTTTTGGGTATCTATCCAAAAAAACCACAAACAAAATCACAGTAAAGCCATTAGCACAACAATGTTCATCACAGTGCAATTTGTCATAGCTAGAATCTGGAACCAACCCAGATGCCCCTCAGTACAAAAATGGATGAAGAAAATGTGGTACACATACAGAATGGAATTTTATGCCTCTATCAGAAAGAATGACATTGCCCCATTTGTAAGGAAATGGAAGAACGTGGAAAAAATTATGCTAAGTGAAGTGAGCCAGACCCAAAGAAACATGGACTCTATGGTCTCCCTTATAGGGAATAATTAGCACAGGTTTAGGCAAGTCACAACAGAGGATCACAAGAGCCCAATAGCTATATCCTTATGAACACATAAGATGATGCTAAGTGAAATGAACTCTATGTCATGGAAACGATTGTTATATCACAGTTGTAACTACTTTCAACATGCTATGTGTAACTGTAGCTTCTATTATTGATGATCTTCTTGTATCCCCTTTCTGTTGTTGTACCTACACTATCTCTGTATCTTGTCTGAGTATATTGGAAACCATGTATACTGGTATTAGAACTAATTGAAAGTGAATACCAAAATCAAGAGACACAGAATGAAAAAGACAAATAATTACAAAATCAATACTTGCAAAACTGTTTGGTGTAAATGAATTGAACAACTCATGGGTTGGGGAAGGGAAAGGGGTTAGGGGAGAGGGGGGTATGAGGGACAAGGTAACAAAGAGTACAAGAAATGTATCCAATGCCTAATGTACGAAACTGTAACCTCTCTGTATATCAGTTTGATAATAAATTTTTTTTAAAAAACTGCTTTGTTAAATGAGAATAAATAGGTATTCTAAAATTTTAAGAACAGTGAGGTAAGAGTGGGTTGGGCGTTACAGGTGAAAATGTTGAAAGGGTGACTCTGATCAAGTCCCTAAGTCAGACTCTGGAAGCTATTTTGTTGTAGAAGTACTTAAAGGTAATTTTAAAAAGTACTGACTGATAGGATGCCAATGTAAACTACAGTAGCAACCACAAAAACAAAAACCAAATTACTTAGCAGCAAACACATATTGAATGTTTAAAGTTAATGTTAATGTTGACATTTGTCCTTGAAATTTAGTACTACTTTTTAATCATAATCTTTGAAGTGAGCTTGAACTAATATTTATCTGTAAGGCAATTTGTTTAATTATTCTCTTGAGGAAATACTAAGGAAAGATTATCAATGTGTGCACGAGCAGGCTCTAGATAGAAATAAAAGACTAAATTGATCACTTGAGAATTGGTTGCATCTTGGAGAATCAGTTGTATCGTGTGAACTAAGTTGCACAGTACCTACTCCAGAGCCTTTTGTTTTGAATTTATATCTGGGTCCTCAGTTACCTTAGTGATTCCCAAAGGAGAACAGAAATTATAAAACAACTTGCTCTTTCCCTCTCTATATACATCCGTTATGACTTTGTGTTGCTACTGAAAAATGAATGTCTTGTCATTTCAAGAAGTAAGACTTTACTTTCATTAATTAATCTTCTTTCTTAGTTTCACTTACTATTTGAGAAAACTTTGCATTCTGTAATTTGCACTTTTCACATAACATAGTGTGAAAACAGGGCAGATGTAATCATGCATCACCTACAGTGATAGTCCGTTATGAGGATTCTTGTTTACTTAACCATAAGGCAGAAGTTGACACTATTTATTCAGCATTATCCAATTTTTGGCACACTTTCTCAGAATGCTAGGTTTCAGTTGTCTGGGTATTTGTTAATACTTAAAGAATTAATTGAAGAATTAAAAACCAGAATATCCATGTGATATTACTCATTAACATTTTGAAGGGTAATGGAATTTCTTATATACTCAATCACAGATGTATTGATCTTTATGGGCATTATAATTTAATTTCATTATTAAATAGTTATTAAAAGAACAAGTAGCCTCTTGCACTTCATGTTTCTAACTTTATCACTTGTTACATAATTATGTGAATATTTTATGTTCTATTTCAGACTCTGACAATTTAATTCTACGATGATAGTAGAATTAATGTTTTCTGGAACATTTAATGAATCATGTATTTATAAATATTTGTGTAAGTATCTAATTTCCAGGGGCATGCTTGCCATTGAATAAGCACTGAAATAATTATTAGTTACTACAAAGTTCTTGCAAAACTATACATGAGTTTATTTTTCTATTAAAAACTAATTTCATGAGCAAAAAAAGAAGCCAGGGACAGTGCTCAGGCCCTGAGTCCAAGCCCCAGGACTGGCCAAAAAAACCCCAAAAACTAATTTCATTGTTTTTATATTCATTGCCTTGCACTTTTATTATTTGGGTATAAAGGCACATTAGACAGTTTCAAAAACATAAGCATAAAGGAAAAGAAACAATATACTAAGGACTTTTGAGACATGCATGCTAAAGTTTTTGAACTTTAAGCTTGAAGGACTTTGTTCTTAATAACATTCCATATTTGTTAAAGAAAATAATAGCGTCATGTTTATATATAAACATTTCATGTAATCTATTCATCCTAGATTTGCTTTGGCAGAAGCTCCATTGTCTGATGGATTCCCTGGTGGATAGTAATCACACTGCAGTGACAGAGTTCATTTTATTGGGCTTAACTCATGATCCAGTTCTTCGAGTCGTCCTCTTCATCATCATCCTGTGCATCTACCTGGTGGCAGTACCTGGAAATCTCTGCACAATCCTTCTCATCAGAGTCTCCACTCAGCTCCATCACCCCATGTACTTTTTCCTCAGCCACTTAGCTTTTGCTGACATAGGCCATTCATCTGCTGTCACACCTAATATGCTGGTTAACTTTTTGGTGGAGAGAAACACAATCTCTTATCTAGGATGTGGCATTCAGCTTGGGTCAGCTGTTTTCTTTGGGACAGTTGAATGCTTTGTTCTAGCTGCAATGGCCTATGATCGCTTTATGGCCATTTGCAACCCCCTGCTGTATTCAATCAAAATGTCTACACAAGTTTGCGTCCGCTTACTCGTAGTAGTTTATATAGGAAGTTTTCTGAATGCTTCCTCCTTTAGTCTTTCCTTCTTTGGTTTACTCTTCTGTGGATCCAATAGAGTTAATCATTTCTCCTGTGATTTTGCTCCTTTAGTTGAAGTATCCTGTTCTGCAGGCAGCATCCTCACAATTGTTCCCTCATTTACTGCTGGCTCCATCATTGTGGTCACAGTGATTGTGATAGCCATTTCCTATGTCTACATCCTCATCACCATCCTGAAGATGAGCTCCACTGAGGGCCGCCACAAGGCCTTCTCCACCTGTACTTCCCACCTCACTGCAGTCACTTTGTACTATGGGACCATTACATTCATTTATGTGATGCCCAAGTCCAACTACTCCACTGACCAGAACAAGGTGATATCTGTATTCTACATGCTGGTGATCCCTATGTTGAACCCCCTCATCTACAGCCTCAGGAATAATGAGATCAAGGGGGCTTTGAAGAGAGAGCTTGGTTTTAAAACATACTTTTAGTGAAATCTATTTTTTAGAAGTTATAGCAATACTAGCCAATATATATTCTTACTGATTTTGTTAGTGATATGTATATGAATTTATCTGTATCTAAATGCATAGCGTTCAGCAAATATAAAGATTAAATTTAAAATTGTATAGAAACCAAGAGGCTCATGATGATTTACCTAACGTTTTTTAAATGTGTAGTTGAAAGCATAAATTGTTTTACATAAAGCAGAGCCTGTTAAAAATTAATTAAATGTTTTATGCATATTTTTTCCAAAGCATTCACAGATACAGGCTAAGGTTATCAAATCTTGTTATAATCTGGATCTTATGCAATTCCAAAGTACCATAAGATTGGCCGTTTTGTTTCCCAGAGTAGTGCTTTGGGGAAGTGTTAGAAACATTGGAAGGTTGAGCCAATAGGGGATCTTTATTTCATTGAGGATGAAATTTATTTCATCAGTGGGTTTACTTTGCTAACTGTTTTGCCTACGAACAACAATACTGTGTGCCTATTATGTGATGAGGGTATATAGAAAGTATTAGAAAACATTATACATTGCTGGTGACCATGGATTTTAGGATGTTTTTCTCTATACACATCAATGTTAATGGGGCTTGTTAAATTTTATTTTTGTAAGTCATGTGTTTTGAACTCTGGGACTGGCACTGTCACTAAGGTCTTCAGCTCAAGGTTAGCATTCTAGGACTTGAGTCCCAGTGCACTTCTACTTTTCTGGTGGTTAATGGGAGATATGAATCTCACAGACTTTCCTGCCTGGCTGGCTTTGATCTGAGTTTATCAGATCTCAGTCCCCTGCATCACTAGTGCCACTATCACTAGAGCCACTATCACCAAGCCACTGTGTTCAACTTCTTTCTAAGGAAGTTACAACTGAGGGAAAACTGAAATGATATACTCAGATCAATGAAATGAAATAGCAACAGATTTTTTTTGTTTTGTTTAGTGTACTGGATTTGGACTTGGGATCTTGAGTTGCTACTCTTGTACTTTGCTACTTTAAGTAAACCTGCAGATTGTTTGTTTGTTATAAAACGCATCATTTTACATGTTCATAGAAATTATAATAAAAAGTGATAGCATAGTTTTTATGGATAGCTACGGGAAATCTAAAAATATCTGGATATCAATCCCAGCCTGAAAACAGAAAATCAAAAATCAAAATCTCACTATAGGCAAAATATAGTTTAGAAACTTACCATACTTCTATAAAGATCAAAAGGGGGTTCTTTTTTCTAACTCATGGTTTGTGAATTCTTGTGTCAGGCCTGAAACCATAATCCTCAAAGACCATATTCTCTGTTATATTTACTTCTATAAATATCCCTATTTTGTATTTTTTCCATTTTTTTTTGTCAGTCTTGCATCTTGAATTAGCACTTGGGTGCTGTCCCTGAGGTCTTTGCTCAGGGCTAGTGCTCTACCATTTTGAGCCACAGTTCCACTCCCTGTTTTTTTTTTTTTCTTTTTAAATGATTACTTTTTTTATTGTCAAAGTGATGTACAGAGGGGTTACAATTTCTTAAGTAAGGCCATAGGCACATTTTTTGTACTATTTGTTACCTCCTCCCTCTTTCCCCCCTTCCCCTTTCCTTCTCCTGCCATGAGTTGTTCCACTGGTTTATACCAAATAGTTTTGCAAGTATTCCTTTTGGAATCATTTGTCTTTTTATCCTTTGTCTCTCGATTTTGTTATTCCCTCTCACTTCTCTAGTTCCAATACCAGTATATACAGTATCCAGGGTACTCAGATAAGATAGAGTGATAGTGCAGGTACAACCATAGGAAGGGGATACAAGAGGATCATCAACAAAAGAAGCTATGGCTTCACATGGCATGTTGAAAGTAATTACAACAGTGATATAACACTGGTTTCCATAACATGGAGTTCATTTCATTTAGCATCTTCTTAGGTGTTCATAAGGGTATAGCTATTGGGCTCTTGCGATCCTCTGCTGTGTCTAGCCTAAACCTGTGCTAATTATTCCCTATGAGGGAAACCATAGAGTCCATGTTTCTTTGGGTCTGGCTCACTTCACTTAGTATAATTTTTTCCAAGTCCTTCCATTTCCTTATGAATAGAGCAATGTCATTCTTTCTGATAGAGGCATAAAATTCCATTCTGTATATGTACCACATTTTCCTGATCCATTCGACTACTGAGAGGAATCTGGCCTGGTTCCACATTTTAGCAAGGACAAATTATGTTGCAATGAACATTGTTGTGCTGGTGGCTTTAGTGTGTTCTTGTTTGTAATCTTTTGGGTAGATGCCCAAAAGTGGGGCTGTTGGGTAATAGGGGAGCTCTTTGCTTAGTCTTTTGAGTAATCTCTATACTGCTTGCCAGAGTAGCTGAACAAGTTTACATTCCCACCAGCAATGAGGTAGGGTTACCTTTTTTGCAACATCCCCTCCAACAATTGTTATTGTTAGTTCTTCTGATAATGGACATTCTTACTACGGTGAGGTGGAATCTCAATGTTGTTTTGATTTGCATTTCTTTTATGGTCAGTGATGTAGAGCACTTTTTCATATGTCTCTTGGCCATTCTCATTTCCTCTTCAGAAAAGTCTCTTTTTAAGTCTTTAGCCCACTGTTGAGGGTGTTGTTGGTTCTTTGAGGTTTTGTTTTGGAGGAATTTAATGTTTTTCGTTCTGCATATATTTTAGATACGAGGACTTTGTCCATTGTATGGCCGGTAAAGATCTTTTCACAATCTGTGGGCTTCTGTTTATCTTGCAAGCAATGTCCTTTGTCCTGCAGAAGCTCTGCAGTTTGATGCAGTCCCATGTTTCCAATATTTCTTTGATTTGTTGCATTTCTGGTCATTTGTTAAGGAAGTTTCATCCTGTGCCTAGGAGCCTAAGTGTTTCTCCTAATCCATGCAATGTTTTCAGGGTATCTGTTTTGATTTAGAGGTCTTTGATCCATTTGGAATTGATTTTGGTGCAGGGTGCTATATAAGGATCTAGTTTTAGTTTGTTGCAGGTATTGAACCAGTTTTGCCATTTGTTAAAGAGGCTATCTCTTTTCCATGCTATTTTTTTTAGCTCCTTTATCAAAGATAGGCATAGTTCTGCGGGTTCATTTCTGAGTCTTCAGTTCTGTTCCATTGGTCTTCAGGCCTGTTCCTGAGACTGTTTTTATTACTATAGCTTTATAGTACAGCTTTAAGTTTGGTATTGTAATTCCTTCAGCACTGTTCTTTCTACTTCAGATTGTTTTTGCTATTTGGGGTCTTTTATTGTTCCATATGAATTTCTGGATTGCCTACTCTATTTCATTAAAAAATGATGTTGGGATTTTAATGGGTATTGCATTGAGTTTGTAGATAGCATTTGGCAATATTGCCATTTTGACAATATTAATCCTCCCAACCCAGGAGCATGGGAAGTTTTTCCATTTCCTTAGTTCTGCCTTAATTTCATTTTTCATGTTTTTAAAGTTCTCATCATAGAGGTCTTTCACTTCTTTGGTTAAGGTTATTCCTAGGTATTTTATGTTTATTGAGGCTATTGCAAAAGGAATTGCTTTCCTGATTTCAGCCTCAGTCTTTGGGTCTTTTGCATATAGAAAAGCCATTGATTTTTTTTTTTTTTTTTTTTTTTTTGGCCAGTCCTGGGCCTTGGACTCCGGGCCTGAGCACTGTCCCTGGCTTCTTCCCGCTCAAGGCTAGCACTCCGCCACTTGAGCCACAGCGCCGCTTCTGGCCGTTTTCTGTATATGTGGTGCTGGGGAATCGAACCTAGGGCCTCGTGTATCCGAGGCAGGCACTCTTGCCACTAGGCTATATCCCCAGCCCCAAGCCATTGATTTTTGAGGGAATATTTTATATCCTGCAACTTTGCCAAAGTTTTGCATCGGCTCAAGTAGCTTGGGAGTAGAGTCTGCGGAGTTCTTTAAATACAGGATCATGTCATCTGCAAAGAGAGAGAGTTTGACTTCATCTTTTCCAATTTGGATCCCCTTTATGTCTTCCCCTTGCCTTTTTGCTTTGGCTAGGAATTCTAGTACTATGTTGAAGAGAGTAGGGGAGAGCTGACACCCTTGTCTTGCTCTTGATTTTACAGGAAATGGTTTTAGCTTTTCCCCATTAAGAGTAATGTTCGCTGTGGGTTTATTGTAGACAGCCTTAATTATATTCAGGAATGTTCCCTGGAATCCTAGTTTCTCCAAAGCTCTTATCATAAATGGGTGCTGGAGTTTAACAAATGCTTTTTCTGCATTTAGTGAAATAATCATGTGATTCTTGACCTTGCTCTGGTTGATTTGGTGTATTTTGATTTGTTGGATTACGTTGATTGACTTGCCTACATTGAACCAGCTCTGCATACCGGGATGAATCCAGTTTGGTCATAGTGCATGACTTTTTTTAATGACCCGTTGAACTCTATTGACCAGAATTATGTTGAGAATTATTGCATTAATGTTTATCAGGGAAATCAGTCTATAGTTCTCTTTCCTTCATGAGTACCTGACTGGTTTTGCTACTCCCAGTTTTCTTGTGATTAATTGGAGATAAGAATCTCATGGACTTTCCTGCCAGGGGCTGGCTTTGAGAAACCTCCATATTGCCTTTCAGAGTGGTTGCACAACCTTTCATTCCAACCATTAGTAAAATACTTTTTCCTTTTGACTGTATCCTAACCAGAATTTGTCATTGTTTCCTTGATAATGACAACTTGAACACGGGTGAGGTAGAATCTTAGTTTTGTTTTGATTAGCATTTCTTTTATGGCCAGAGAAGTTGAACCTCTATTCACATTTTTACTTCTTCTGAGAAGTCTGTCTTTAAATCATTAGCTCGTTTATTAAGGAGGAGTTGTTTCTTGGAGGGTTTATTATTTTTTCTTTTTTTTTTAAGTTTTTATTATAAAACTGATGTACAGAGGTTACAGTTTCACACGTTAGGCATTGGATACATTTCTTGTACTGTTTGTTACCTTGTCCATCATACCTCCCTCCCCCCTCCCCCTGTCTCCCCCTGAGGTGTTCAGTTCACTTACACCAAACAGTTTTGCAAGTATTGCTTTTGTTGTTGTTTCTCGTATTTTACCCTTTGTCTCTCAATTTTGGTATTCCCTTTCAATTTCCTAATTCTAATACCAGTACACACTGTTTCCCATACACTCAGATAAGATTACAGAGATAGTGTAGATACAATCACAAGAAGGTGATACACGAACATCATCAATACTAGAAACTACAGATACACATGGGATGTTGAAAGTAGTTACAACTCTGATATAACAATCATTTTCATAAAATGGAGTTCATTTCACTTAGCATCATCTTATGGGATCATAAGGGTATAGCTATTGGGCTCTTGTGATCCTCTGTTGTGACTTGCCTAAACCTGTGCTAATTCGTCCCAATAAGGGAGACCATAGAGTCCGTGTTTCTTTGGGTCTGGCTCACTTCACTTAGTATAATTTTTTCCAAGTCCTTCCATTTCCTTACAAATGGGGCAATGTCATTCTTTCTGATAGAGGCATAAAATTACATTGTGTATATGTACCACATTTTCCTGATCCATTCGTCTACGGAGGGGCATCTGGGTTGGTTCCAGATTCTCGCTATGACAAATTGTGCTGCAATGAACATTGTTGTGCTGGTGGCTTTACTTTGATTTTGTTTGTAGTTTTTTGGATAAATACTCCAAAGTGGGGTTGCTGGGTCATAGGGGAGTTCTACATTTAGCCTGCTGAGGAATCTCCATACTGCTTGCCAGAGTGGCTGAACCAGTTTACATTCCCACAAACAATGAAGTAGGGTTCCCTTTTGGCCACATCCCCTCCAACAACTGTTATTGTTAGTTTTCTTGATATATGACATTCTTACTGGGGTGAGATGGAATCTCAATGTTGTTTTGATTTGCATTTCCTTTATGGCCAGTGATGTAGAGCACTTTTTCATATGTCTCTTGGCCATTCTCATTTCCTCATCAGAGAATCACCCTGCACCAAAATCAATTCCAAATGGATTAAAGACCTCGAAATCAAAACAGACACCCTGAAAACACTAAAGGAAGAAGTAAGAGAAACACTTGGGCTCATTGGCTCAGGATGGAACTTCCTGAACAAAGACCCAGAAAGGCTATAAATCAAAGAAAGGTTGGACAAATGGGACTGCATCAAACTGCAGAGCTTCTGCACGGCAAAGGACATAGCTTGCAAGATAAACAGAAAGCCCACAGAGTGGGAGAAGATCTTTACCGGCCATTCAACGGACAAAGGCCTCATATCTAAAATATATGCAGAACTAAAAAAATTACTTTCCTCCAAAACAAAACCACAAAGAACTAATAGCCCACTCATCAAGTGGGCTAAAGACCTACAAAGAGGGTTTATTATTGAGAGTTTAATTTTTTGAGCTCCAAGTATATTCCACAGCACCCCTTCCACTTTTCTGGCCATTAATTGGAGATAAGAGTCTCATGGACTTTCCTGCCTGGGCTGGCTTAGACCCGTGGTCTTCAGATCTCAGCCTCCTGATTAGCTTAGAGGTGTGAGCCAGCATCTCCTGGAAACAATATATATTTCAGAATATATTTTTCAGAAAGGAGAAGCCAAATAGTGTAATTCCTTCGGAAGGTGAAGTCAAAGTTAAACCAAATAGACACCAGGAAGCAGGAACTTGAAAGTGTTGGAGTGGGGTCAAGGGCAAATAGGTCGACAATGAAGCAGAGAATAGGGGGAGATTGTCAAGAATTCAGTATACATCCTATAGAATTAAGAATTGTGAGGGAAGTGGTGGGTAGAGGAGGAATGGATGGGAATGTCGAAAGGGATGACAGTGATCAAGATGCATTGTTTTTATAAGCTGCTTTGTTAAATGGCATTTCCTTTGTAGAAGTACTTAAAGATAATTTCAAAAAAGTACTGATTGATTGGATGCCATTGCAAACTACAGTCACAACCACAAAAACAAAACCAAATTACTTAGCAGCAAACACATATTGAATGTTTAAAGTTAATGTTGACATTTGTCCTTGAAATTTAGCACTACTTTTTAATCATAATCTTTGAAGTGAACTTGAACTAATATTTATCTGTAAGGCAATTTGTTTAATTATTCTCTTGAGGAAATACTAAGGAAAGACTATCATTGTGTGCATGATCAAGCACCTTGGTAGAAAAAAAAAAGCCTAAATTGATCACTTGAGAATTGGTACCATCTTGGAGAATCAGTTGTGTTATATGAACTGAGTTGCATAGTACATACTCCAGAACCTTTTGTTTTGAATCCATAGCTGGATCCTCAGTTACCCTAGCAATTATTTCCCAAAGAAGAACAGAAATTATAAAACAATTTACTCTCTCTCTCTCTCTATATATATATATATGCATATATATATATATATATATATTCTATTATGACTTTGTATTGCTACCGAAAGCTGAGTGACTTCTCATTTTAAGAGGTAAGTGTTTGACTTTCATTAATCTTCTTTCTTGGTTTCACTTAGTGTTTGAGAAAACTGTGCTTTCTGTAGTTTGTACTTTTCATATATCATAATATGAAAGCAGGGCAGATGTACTCATGCATCACGTACAGTGAAAGTCCACTACTAGGATTCCTGTTTAATTAGCCATAAGACAGAAGCTGACACTGTTTATTCAGCATTATCCAAATTTTTGGCATTCTTTCTCAAAATGCTAGGTTTCAGTTGTCTTGGGTGTTTGTTACTACTTAAAGAACTAATTTAAGAGTAAAATACCTGAATATCCATGTGATATTACTCACTAAATTTTTCAGGGATAAAGGAGTTGATGATATACTCAACCATAGGTGTATTGAACTTTACGGGTATTACCATTTAATTTCATTATTATATATTTACTAAACGAACAGGTAGTCTTTCTTGGACTTCATTTTTCTAACTTTATCACTTGCTATGTTACTATGACAATATTTTATATTCTATTTCAGACTCTGCTAATTGAATTCTACAATATAATGGAATTAATGTTTTCTGGAACATTCAGTGAATCATATATTTATAAATATTTGTGTAAGTATCTAATTCCCAGGTGCATGCTTGCCATTAACAATCACTGAAATAATTATTAGTTGCTACAAAGTTCTTGCAAAATTCTACATGAGTTTAATTTATTTATTAAAAATGTCTATCATTGCTGTTATCTTCATTGCCTTGTATTTTTATTATTTGGGTGTAAAGGCACATTAGACAGTTTCAAAAACATAAGCAATGGAAAAAAGACAATATACTGAGAACTTTTGGGATGTGCTTGCTAAAAATTTTAAAATTAAAGACAGCAACGTTGTTTATAAAAATGTACAGGTACTTGAAGGTCTTTGTTTTTTTAATAGCATTCTATATTTGTTAAAGAAATTGATATCATATTTATTTATAAAACTTTCATGTACTCTTTTCATCCTATATTTGTTTTGGCAGCAGCTCCATTGTCTGATGGATTCCCTGGTGGAGGGGAACCACACTGCAGTGACAGAGTTCATTTTAGTGGGCTTAACTCATGATCCAGTCCTTCGAGTCGTCCTCTTCATTATCATCCTGGGCATCTATCTGGTCACCCTATCTGGAAACATCTGCACAATCCTTCTCATCAGAGTCTCCACTCAGCTCCACCACCCCATGTACTTTTTCCTTAGCCATTTGGCTTTTGCTGACACAGGCTATTCATCTTCTGTCACACCTAATATGCTAGTTAACTTTTTGCTGGAGAAAAATACAATCTCTTATGTAGGATGTGGCATTCAGCTTGGGTCAGCTGTTTTCTTTGGGTCAGTTGAATGCTTTGTTCTAGCTGCGATGGCCTATGACCGCTTTATGGCCATCTGCAACCCCCTGATGTATTCAACCAAAATGTCTACACAAGTTTGCGTTCACTTACTTGCAGTAGCTTACATAGGAGGTTTTCTTGATGCTTCCTCGTTTATCCTTTCCTTTCTTGGTTTAGTTTTCTGTGGGTCCAATAGAGTTAATCATTTCTTCTGTGACTTTGCACCTTTAGTTGAAGTATCCTGTTCAGCAGGCAGCATCCTCACAATTGTTCCCTCATTTACTGCTGGCTTTGTCATTGTGTTCACTGTGATTGTGATAGCCATTTCCTATGTCTACATCCTCATCACCATCCTGAAGATGCGCTCCACTGAGGGCCGCCACAAGGCCTTCTCTACCTGCACCTCCCACCTCACTGCAGTCACTCTGTTCTATGGGACAGTTACATTCATTTATGTGATGCCCAAGTCCAGTTACTCTACCGATCAAAACAAGGTGATATCTGTATTCTATATGGTGGTGATCCCCATGTTGAACCCCCTGATTTACAGCCTCAGAAATAATGAGATCAAGGGGGCTTTGAAGAGGAAGCTTGGTAGTAAAACATATTTTTAGTGAAGTCTATTTTTTAGAAGTTGTAGCAATACTAGCCAATATACATCCTTATTAATTTTGTTAATGAGATGTATATGAATTTACCTATATCTAAATGCATAGCATTCAGCAAATATAGAGATTAAAATTTAAAATTGTATAGAAACCAAGAGGCTCATGATGATTTACCTAAAGTTTCTTAAATGTACAATTGAGAGCATAAATTGTTTTACCTCAATCAGAGCCTGTTAAAAATTAGTTAAATATTTTATGCATATTTTTTCCAAAGCATTCACAGATACAGGCTAAGGTTATTAAATCTTGTTATAATCTGGATCTTATGCAATTCCATAGTACCATAGGGTTGGCTGTTTTGTTTCCCAGCGTAGTGCTTTGGGGAAGTGTTAGAAACATTGGAAGGTTGAGCCAATAGGGGATCTTTATTTCATTAAGGATGAAATTAACTTCATCAGTGGGTTTATTTTGCTAACTGTTTTGCCTACGGACAACAATACTGTGTGCCTATTATGTGATGAGGGTATATAGAAGATATTAAACAATATTATATATTTCTTGTTGATCATGGATTTTAGGATGTTTTTCTCTATAAACATCAATGTTAATGGGGCTTGTTAAACTTTATTTTTGTAAGTCATGTGACTTGGACTCTGGGCCTGGCACTGTCCCTAAGGTCTTCAGCTCAAGGTTAGCATTCTAAGACTTGAGTCCCAGTGCACTTCTACTTTTCTGGTGGTTAATGGGAGATATGAATCTCACAGACTTTCCTGCCTGGCTGGCTTTGATCTGAGATTATCAGATCTCAGTCCCCTGCATAGCTAGGATTACTGGCGTGAGCCACCGGCAACCGGACCACTTTGTTCAACGTCTTTCTAAGGAAGTTACAACTGAGGAAAACCTGAAATGACATACTCTGATCAATGAAATGAAATAACAACAGATTTTTTTTTTTGTTTAGTGGACTGGATTTGGACTTGGGATCTTGAGTTGCTACTCTTGTACTTTGCTACTTTAAGTGAACCTTCAGATTGTGTGTTTGTTATAAATGCATCATTTTACATGTTCATAGAAATTATAATAAAAACTGATAGCATAGTTTTTATGGATAGCTATGGGAAATCTAAAAACTTCTGGATATCAATCCCAGCCTGAAAACAGAAAATCAAAATCAAAATCTCACTATAGGCAAAATGTAGTTTAGAAACCTACCATACTTCTATAAAGATCAAAAGGGGGTTCTTTTTTCTAACTCATGGTTTGTGAATTCTTGTGTCAGGCCTGAAACCATAGTCTCCAAAGACCATATTCTCTGTTATAATTACTTCTATAAACATCCCTATTTTGTATTTGTTTTTCTTTTTTTTTTTTTTTGTCAGTCTTGGGTCTTGAATTAGCACTTGGGTGCTGTCCCTGAGGTCTTTGCTCAGGGCTAATGCTCTACCATTTTGAGCCACAGTTCTACTCCCAGTTTTCTTGTGATTAATTGGAGATAAGAATCTCATGGGCTTTCCTGCCAGGGGCTGGCTTTAAACTTCAAACCTTAGATCCCATTCTTCTGAGTAGCTAGGTTTACAGGTGTGAACCACCAGTGCCTAATTGTTTTCTAATTTTTGTTTCGATCAGCGATTATTTTTCATACAGTGACATATAAGAGTTGGCTATCCATGGTGATGTGTAGGTGGTTCAATAAGAGCCTCCTAGTCTTTTTTTTTTTTTTTTTTTTTTTTGGCCAGTCCTGGGCTTTGGACTCAGGGCCTGAGCACTGTCCCTGGCTTCTTCCCGCTCAAAGCTAGCACTCTGCCACCTGAGCCACAGCGCCCCTTCTGGCCGTTTTCCATATATATGGTGCTGGAGAATCGAACCCAGGGCTTCATGTATGCGAGGCAAGCACTCTTGCCACTAGGCCATATTCCCAGCCCTGTAAGAGCCTCCTAGTCTTTATAAGGGTGTGAGGTAGTGGGTCTGTTATCAGGAGCTCTAGTACGTCCAGACCCTTCTGGTCTTGGGATAAGTGAACTATCTCTAGTGACATGGTCTACAGGCTGGAGTAGAGTGCTACTTTAATGTCTGCGCCTGGTGAACCATTTATCATCAACTGGACAGACTTGGCTTCCTCTGTATCCCTGAGAGGGCTCCTACTAGGTCATTGGATGAGCTCCTGTGTGTGGAATACTCTTAGAGTGTGGTTATTAAGATGCTAGAATTAAATCCAAAAATGTTTCAGGATCCACTGCTGAGATGAGCCTAAATTCTTCCAGTCTGTTTATATGTGTGTGTCCAACTCTAAACAGGTTTTTGGAGAGTTCTCAGGAAGCAATTGAGAGTTGCTTAAGCTTATTTAGAGTTAATTCCAAGATCTAGCCTTGAGTTGTGTTGTAATCACCTTCAATTTCAGGGAAGATAGGATTGAGGATGTGTGTGTGTGTGTGTGTGTGTGTGTGTGTGTGTGTGTGTGTGTGTGTGTGTGTTTGCTGGTCCTGGGGCTTGAGACAGAGAGACAGATATTAAAAGAGGCAAATGATAAAAGACATTATTTCTCTTGTGGAAGTCACTCAAGCTTCTTTATTCATATTCTATTACACCATTTTAAGGGTTTTATTTATTCTGATAGGATAATGCATTTTAAATTGTTTTGATATTTAAAAGTCAATTAACATGATATCTACCCTGTGTCCCCACAGTATTTAATGCTGTGTATTTCAGTTATCAATACAAACTATTTAGCAGCGAACAAATACCAGACTGTTAAAGCTACTGTCACCATTTTATACCTAAAACCCAGTAAAGTTTATTATATTTCCTTCCTTCCTTCCTTCCTTCCTTCCTTCCTTTCTTCCTTCCTTCCTTCCTTCCTTCCTTCCTTCCTTCCTTCCTTCCTTCCTCTCTCTTTCTTCCTCATTCTTTCTTTTTTCATTCCTTCCTTGCTTTCTCTCCATTCTCTCTCTTTCCCTCATTCTTCCTCTAGTCTTTCTGTCCTTATTTCTCTCTCTTTAATTTGTTCTTTCTTTCTATCTTCCTGGAGCTTGAACTCAAGGTCTGGGTGCTATCATTGAGAAATTTTCTCCAGTGTAGCACTCTACTACTTGAGGCACAGATATGCTTTGGTTTTCATGGTAGAAAATTGGAAATAAGAGTCTCAATGATTTTCTTGCCCAGGCTAACTTGGAGTAGTAATCGTCAGATGTAAACCTCTTGAGTAGTAAGGATAATAGGTATGAGACACCAGTTCCTGGTCAGTACCATTTCTTATCATAAATATCAAAATGAACTTAGAAATAAAATTGTTCTATGAAAGAACTTGTTCATTTATGCTATCTTGTAAATATTAAATAATATTATACATCTCCTTGTGAACATATACTAACATAGAAACAAGAATAAATTGACCACCAGGGAATTGGTTATGTATTGGAAGAATAGTTGTGTTGTGAGAATTGAGTTGCCCAACAACCACTCCAGGACATAATGATGCTCCTTGATGCTTATGAATTCATAGCTGAATCTCCGGTTTCATTACATTATTCCCCCAGAGAGAATCATAAAAGACTAGCTATATAATTGCTTTGGCTTTGTGTTGTTATTAAAAGATGAACGAATTCTCATTTCCAGAGGTAAGACTTTGGGTTTTGTTAATGAATCTGACTTCTTGTGTTTACCATTTGAGAAAGCTTTACTTCCTAAGCTGTTCTCATGTGTTAGTACAGAGAGAGGGCCGAGGTACTCACACAAGCAGGAGGTAAGCAATTTTGGTTAACTTGTTCTGTTTACATCATCAGTTGCACATGAGTAGTCATTATTCATGATCAGAAATGTTATTTATTTAACCATAAGACAGGCACTCATATGATCATCTCACACTGTCCAAACTTGGAAGCCTGTGGAAATGCTGTCTTTGACCTGCTTTGGGCTTTTATTAGTGCTTAAAGGTTCAAATATAAGACTTGAAACATAAAGGTGTATTTTTTCCAGAAATACATTGTTTATATATGAATTTTTAGAGTAAGATGACATTTATGAAAACTTTAGTGTACACACTCAAAAAATTGGAATGAAAGAACCTTGAAATGAGACGAAAAATTTGGAAATGAAGATTGAACATTGCTAAATATAACGTTAGTTTAAAATAACTTTACATCATGCATTTGAACTAGGTATCATATGTTTTTCTCATGAATTTGAAACTATTTGCTAGAAGAACATTTTCTGCCTCAAAAGTATAAGGCCATAACAGCCAATAAATTGAAAGAATAACTAACTGTATTTATAATACTAATTTACAATTCTTATCTGATTATAGTATCAACAACATATTTACACCTTCACAAAATGTTTATATTAATTAAGTTAAGAAGTATATTGAAGAATAGAGCAATCCTGATGATGATATTACACATGAATTCTACCCAGGCCAAAGAAACCTGCTAGTGGTAGATGAAGAAAGAAGAGAAGGAGGGGAGAATGCCATCAAGAATTCAGTGCATAGCCTACAAAATTAAGAAAAGCAGGGGAATGGATGGATGGGGAGAGATGGATAAGAATTTGCAAGGGATGATATTGATCAAGATGTGTTGAATTCATAAACCGTTTTGTTAAATGACAACTCCTATAGACAACTACTTAAAATATTAATAAAAAACAAAAACATCCCCAAACTTATGTTTAGACAACTCATATATTACCAGACTAAAGACATGTAATACAAAAGTTATTTATTGTAAGGTAGATTGGTCTTTCAGCTTATCCTATTAGAATGAGCTAAAACCTGTCTGATTCGTGAAAGTGACTACAATAATAAAGATTTCACAAATTAGAAAAGTAAGAAACCTGTTAGAAACCCAATCCTGAGTGTACTGAACTTTGTGATTACTATAACTTGTGGTATACTGAACTTCGTGACATCATTTTTTTTTTTTTTTTTTTGCCAGTCCTGGGCCTTGGACTCAGGGCCTGAGCACTGTCCCTGGCTTCCTTTTGCTCAAGGCTAGCACTCTGCCACTTGAGCCACAGTGCCACTTCTGGCCGTTTTCTGTATATGTGGTGCTGGGGAATCGAACCCAGGGCCTCATGTATACGAGGCAAGCTCTCTTGCCACTAGGCCATATCCCCAGCCCCGTGACATCATTTTTACATAGCAACTAGAGGAAGTCTTCACAGCTTCATAGTTCTGATTTTATTATTTGCTATATAACCATGTGAAGATCACATGTTCTCTTTCCGGCTCTTTTTATTCAATTCTACATTGATAATGAAAATAATATTGTTTAATGGAACACATCGTAATAACATACTTGTACACATACACAATTTTAGCTGTGTACTTATCATTCAGGATGCACGTATATAAATATCAGCTATTACCAGAGTAACCTGTCAAGACCCTATGTATGTTGTTTATCCATGACACTTGGTATTCTTTGCTGCTATTTTCTTTGAAGCCACATAATAAATAGTATTCAAAAGTAGAAGTATAAAAAGGGTGAGCATAAGAAAAAGGTTATCAGGTCTCTTGCTAAGATCAGTGATAAAATTACATATAGACTTGGGACTGGAAATATGGTTTAGCGGTAGAGTGCTTGCCTTGCATGCATGAAGCCCTGGGTTCGATTCCTCTGAATCATATTAGCAGAAAAAGCCAGAAGTGGTGCTGTGGCTCGAGAGGTAGACTGCTAGCCCTGAGCAAAGAGAAGCCAGGGACAGAGCTCAGGCCCTGAGTTCAAGCCCCAGGACTGGCAAAAAGAAAATTACATATAGACTCATCTTTTTAAGAAAAGATGTAGTGACTTGAATATTAGTGTATAAATCGACCCTTCACATTTATTAAAGAAATGGGACCATCATATTTATAAATATTCTTCTGCAATTTTTAAAATTACAGGTTTATTTGGGAGCAGCTCCATTGTCTGATGGATTCCCTGGTGGAAGGGAACCACACTGCAGTGACAGAGTTCATTTTATTGGGCTTAACACGGGATCCAGTCCTTCGAGTCGTCCTCTTCATCATCATCCTGGGCATCTACCTGGTGACTGTATTGGGAAATCTCTGCACAATCCTTCTCATCAGAGTCTCCACTCAGCTCCACCACCCCATGTACTTTTTCCTCAGCCACTTAGCTTTTGCTGATACAGGCTATTCATCTTCTGTCACACCTAACATGCTAGTTAACTTTTTGGTGGAGAGAAATACAATCTCTTATTTAGGATGTGGCATTCAGCTTGGGTCAGCTGTTTTCTTTGGGACAGTTGAATGCTTTGTTCTAGCTGCAATGGCCTATGATCGCTTTATGGCCATCTGCAACCCCCTGCTGTATTCAACCAAAATGTCCACAGGAGTCTGCATGCAGTTACTTGCAGTAGCTTACATAGGAGGTTTTCTGAATGCTTCCTCCTTTAGTCTTTCCTTCTTTGGCTTACTTTTCTGTGGATCCAATAGAGTTAATCATTTCTTCTGTGACTTTGCTCCTTTAGTTGAAGTATCCTGTTCTGCAGGCAGCATCCTCACAATTGTTCCCTCATTTACTGCTGGCTCCATCATTGTGGTCACAGTGATTGTCATAGCCATCTCCTACATCTATATCCTCATCACCATCCTGAAGATGAGATCCACAGAAGGCCGCCACAAGGCCTTCTCCACATGTACCTCCCACCTCACTGCGGTCACTCTGTTCTATGGGACCATTACATTCATTTATGTGATGCCCAAGTCCAACTACTCCACCGACCAGAACAAGGTGGTTTCTGTGTTCTACATGGTGGTGATCCCCATGTTGAACCCCCTGATTTACAGCCTCAGGAATAATGAGATTAAGGGGGCTTTGAAGAGAGAGCTTGGTAGTAAAACATATTTTTAGGGAAGTCTCTGTTTTTGTTTTATAAGTTGCAGCAATAATAGACAATATATGCCCTAACTATTTTTGTCAGTTAAATGTATATACATTTATCTACATCTATCTAATGTGTAGCTTTCAGCAGATATAGAGACTGTGATTTAAAATTATATGAATATTAAGTCTCATTTTGATTTACTGAAATAAAATAACATGAAACTTACAATTGAGAGCATAAATTGTTTTACCCAAAGCAGTTTGTTAAAAATTAGTTCACTATTTTATGCACACTTTTTTTTTTCAAAAAACATTCACAGCTATAGGCCATGATTATTAAAGCTTGTCACTATCTGCATCTTATGTGATTCCAAAGTACCATAGAGTTGGCAGTTTTGTTTCCCAGAGTAGTGCTTTGGGTATGCAATAAGAAACATTGAACCTTTGAACCATGTAGGGAATCATTATTTCACTGGGGATATAATATCAAAGGGTTTATTTTTGCTAACCGCTTTGCCTACAGGGGATAATAATATTATGTACCTACTTGATGAGGGTACACACAGAATATTAAACATTATATATTGTTGGTTGATCATGGAATTTAGGTAAGTTTTTCTCTATATACATCAATGTTAATGGAGAATGTTAAATGCCTTTGTAAAAAGGTACTAACTGAGGAAAAACTGAAATGAGATACTGGGGTCAAGCAAATGAAATAGCAACAGATTTTTTTTTTTTGTTTTGTTAAGTGGACTGGATTTGAACTTGGGGTCTTGATTTGCTACTCTGGTACTTTGATACTTTAAGTAAACCAGTAGATTGTGTGTTTGTTAAAAAAATGCATCATTTTATATGTTCAAAGAAATTATAATAAAAAAACTAGTATTGTTTGTATGGATTACTAAGGGAAATCTAAAGTTTATCTGGATATCAATCCCAGCCTGAAAACAGAAAATAAAAACCAAAGTCTGATTATAGGCAAAATATAGTTTAGAATCTTGCCATACTTCTATAAAGATCAAAAGGTGTTTTTTTTCTAACTCATGGTTTGTGAATTCTTTTTTTTGTATTCTTTTTTTTTTTTTTTGGCCAGTCCTGGGCCTTGGACTCAGGGCCTGAGCTCTGTCCCTGGCTTCTTCCCGCTCAAGGCTAGCACTCTGCCACTTGAGCCACAGCGCCGCTTCTGGCCGTTTTCTGTATATGTGGTGCTGGGGAATCGAACCTAGGGCCTCGTGTATCCGAGGCAGGCACTCTTGCCACTAGGCTATATCCCCAGCCCGGTTTGTGAATTCTTAAACAAATTTTTTATTGTCTAGGTGGAGTACAGGAGGGGTTACAGTTAAATATATTAGGTAGTGAGTACATTTCTTGTCCAACTTGATACCCCCTACCTCAGTTTTCTCCCACATTCGCCCTCCCTCATCCACTCTCCCCCAGTTGTACATTTAGTTTACAACATATTGTGTAAGTATTGCTGTTGCATTGCTTCGCCTTTTACCCTTTGTCTCACTGTTTTAATGTTCCCCTTTCCTTCCTTATTTCCAAAAGACATATATAAAATACCCAGAGTACCAAAATCAAATACATGACAACAGTGGCTAAATTATAGGGAAGATGAACACAGGAAAAAAGAAATAATTTCACATAGTATGTCAAAAATAATAACCTCAGTGATAAACCGCTGGCCTCCATACTTAGGAGTTCATTTCTCTTAGCAGCATCTTATATGATCATATGTCTCTAGCTATTAAGCTATTGTGATCATCTGCTAGGACAATCCTAGAAATATAGTAATTATTATGAATAAAGGAAACCATAGAGTTTGTTTCTTTGGGTCTCACTCACTTCACTTAGTGTGATTGGTTTGTGAATTCTTGGATCATGCCTGAAAACATATTCCCTAAAGAATATATATTGCTATTTTCTAGCCTCCCAACCCCCTTTTGCGGGGGAGGGGGGTCATTCCTGGGGCTGAATTCAGTGTCTGGGCACTGCTCCTGAGGTGTTTTGATTATGGTTCATGCTCTACCATTTGGAGCCACAGTTCAACTCCCCATTTTCTTGTGATTAAGTAGAGAAAAAAGTCTCATGGACTTTTCCACCCAGACTTCCTTTGAACTCCAATGCTAATATCTCATCCTTCTGAATAGATAGGACTACAGGTGTGAGCCACCAGCTAGCTCATGACCATGTTTTAGTTTTTATTTTGATCAGTGTTTCTTTTTGAGTCCATTTACTTATACATTGACATATAAGGGTTGGTATGGTTATCCATGGGGCTGTGTAGGTGTTTCAATAAGAGCCTCTTAGTCTTTATAAGGGTGTGAGATAGTGGGTTTGTTATCAGGAGCTCTAATACATTCAGACCCCTCTGGTCTCAGGATAAGTGGACTATCTCCAGTAACTTGGTCTATAGGCTGGAGTAGAGTGCTACTTTAATGTCTGCACCTGGTGAACCACTTATCATCAAGTGGACAGACTTGGCTTCCTCTCTGTCCCTGAGAGGGCTCCTACTAGGTCATTGGATGAGCCCCTGGGGGTGGAGTACTGTTAAAACATGGTTGTGAGATGTTAGAATTATGTCCCAAGATGCTTCAGGATCCACAGGTGAGATGAGCCTAAAGACTTCAAGTCTGTTTATATAAGCGTTGTGTGTGCATCTCCCAACTGGTTTTTGGAGCGTTCTCAGGAAGCAATTGAGAGTTGCTTAAGTTTATTTATAGGTAATTCCAAGATTCAACCTTGAGTCCTGTTGTAATCACCTTCGATTTCAGGGAAGATAGGGTAGGATTGATGACATATATTTTTGTATGTGTGCTGGTTCTGGGGCTTGAACTCAGGGCTTGGGCACTGTCCATGAGCTTTTGTGTTCCAGGCGAATCCTCTACAACTTGAGTCAAAGTTCCACTTTTGACTTTTAGGAAGTTAATTGGAGTGAAGAGTCTCACAGACTATTGCTGTGCTGGCTTTGAATCAAGATCCTCTGATCTTAGCCACCTGAGTAGCTTAGTAGTCTAGGTTTAAGCCATTGGTTTCCAGCTTGAGAACATCTTATTAGTAACAAAACTACCAGAAGGATATCAGGGCCTGATAAGACAGATCACCTGCAGATGAGGATAAGTATCAATAATGATCAACTTGCACCACAGTTGGAGAGTAGTATTTTGGGAACCAGATTGATCCCCTCAAGTGATGGCAGCCAGGAAACGTCTCTGGAACCCAGAGAACCACAATTGATACAATGACAAGCTATGGCACATCAGTTACTAAAAGTCTTAAATTATATATACTTTGTGCTCTATCCCTAATTCTTCCTGCATTTAAACTTAAAACCTCATTATCTCTATCCTGAAGATAGAGATAAACTGAAATGCTATCTTCGTGTGGTAGCAGCATGCTATGTAATTTTGCTCTACCATAATTTTTTCCTAGTAAACATTACTATCATATTTACTATGTTTTCATCTTGCCAGATTTTTTTTCTGTGTGGGAGATGCACATATCCGGATTGATTGGCTGTGCTAAATTTTTGATAATAGCACATCTATTAAAAAGGAAAAGGAAATCTAGTAGAGGCGGTAGGAGAAGCTCAGTGCCAATAGATTTAATATAGCAGGCTCAGTACCTGTCTATAACAATGAATTAGGTGGACCTATAATGTCTTGCCTGGATCTCTAAGGGGGAAAAGAAACATAACCCTGTACCTCACTGAGAGCCAGGTGCTTGCATACAAAGTCATATTCTTTTGGGACCTGCTCATTGGTGAAAAGAACATAATCAATTAGGAAATTCTGGGAGTGTTTTCCTTATATTAGAGTGGACCATAATCATCAGGTCGATGATAGAATGATTTAAGAATGTTAATAAGAGTAATGTTCTGTTACTACAATTTTCGACTGAGGAAGTATAGATAGATGAAACAATAGGGGAATTATATGAAACTATTTAAACAGACTCAAGAAATAAAGTTTGAGACAATATGTTTTCCTTCTATCACCTTCTCTTCTTCTTGAGATGTTTAAGCATCTAAATAAGAGAGAGACATAGAATAAAGTGAACATTTTTCTTCTTTTTTTAGATGTAAAGAAGATACAAAATCTTTGATTAGACAGATGAAAAAAGAGATCATAATAAAGATACCATTTCTCTTGTGGAAGTCATTAAAGGTTCTTTTTTATTTGTATTCTATCTTTTGGGTTTTTTTTTTTTTTTGCTTTTTTGTTTTCTTGACAGTCCTGGGGCTTGAACTCAAGGCCTGAGCACTCTCCCTGGTTTCTTTTTCCTCAAGGCTAGCATTCTACCACTTGAGCCACAGCATTACTCCTGGCTTTTTCTGTTTATCTGGTGCTGAGGAATCAAATCCAGGGCTTCATGCATGCTAGGCAAAGGCTCTACCACTAAGCCATATTCCCAGCTCTAGTCTACTATACCATTTTAAGATAGTTATTTATTCTGTTAGGCTAATGCATTTCTTAACTTGTTTTAATATTTAAAATTCAATTTACATGATGTCCAACCAGTGTCCCCACAGTATTTAATGCTGTGTATTGCAGTTATCAATACAAAATACTTAGCAGTGAACAAATACCAGTCAAAGCTACTGTATTTTATACCCGAAATTCAGTAAAGTTTCTTTATCATCCTTTTCTTCCTTCCTTCCTTCCTTCCTTCCTTCCTTCCTTCCTTCCTTCCTTCCTTCCTTCCTTCCTTCCTTCCTTCCTTCCTTCCTTCCTCTTTCTTCTTATCTTTCTCCTTTCTTTCTCTCTCTTTCTCTTTCTCTTTCCCTCTCTCTTTCTCTCTCACTTTCTTTTTTCCTTCTTTGTGTCTTTCTTTCTTTCCCTCTCTCTTTCTGGAACTTGAACTCAAGTCCTAGGTGCTATCATTGATATTTCTTTCTCAAGTCTAGCATGCTCCCTCTCAAGGCACAGCTACAGTTTTGGTTTTCTTAGTAGATAATTGGAGATACAAGTCTCAAGGACTTTCTTGCCCAGGCTGATTTCAAATAGTAATCCTAAAATGTAAGTCCCCTGAGTAGCTGGGATTATAGGCATGAGTCACCAGTGTCTGGTTCATACCATTTCTTTTTTTACGTCATAGGTTAATTTTACTTTGAACTATTTGAGGACTCTCATACAGTTTACTAAGCTGGTTTGAAGCCTTTTGTATTCCCACCATCATTGTTTAAGAGGTCCAGTATATCTGCATCCTTACTTGCATCTGTCATCTTGCTTTTCAATACTACCATCCCACTAGTTATGGGATAAAATCTCATTGTGATTTTGATTTGCAATTCCCTGCTGATTAATGAGGGTGAACATCTTTCCATTTACCTGTTCTTAATCATAAATATCAAAGTAAATCTAGAAATAGTATTGCTTTATATATTGCTCAATAATATAGTTTAGTTATACTATCTTGTAAATATTAAATGAGATTATAGATAGTCTCATGAACATCTACTGGCATAGAAACAAGAAAAAATTGACCACTAGAGAATTGGTCAAGTATTGTAAGAGCAGTTGTTATGTTGTGAGAAGTGAGTTGCTCAATATCCACTCCAGAACATAATGATGCTCCACAATGCTTTTGAATTTATAGTTAAATTTCCAATTTCATCAGGGAGTTATTCCCAAAGGGTGAACCAAAAATTAAAAGACTAGCTATATAATCTCTTTGGCTTTGTGTTGTTATTGAAAGATGAATGAATTCTCATTTCCAGAGGTAAGACTTCAGGTTTCAGTAATGAATCTGACTTCTCATGTTTACTGATTAAGACAGCTTTACTTCCTAAGCTGTTCTCATGTCTTAGTACAGAGAGAGGGCTGGGGTATTCAAGCAAGCAGGAGGTAAACGATTTGGGTTGACTTGTTCTGTTTACATCATCAATTGCACATGGGTAGTCATTATCCATGATCAGAAATCTTATTTACTTTACCATAGGACAGGAACTCCCACCATCATCTCACACTGTCCAAACTTGGCAGTCTGTGAAAATGCTGTCTTTGACTTGCTTTGGGCTTTTGTTAATGCTTAAAGATTTAAAGAGGAGATGTGAAATATAAAGATGTAATATTTTTGCAGAAATATTTACAATGTTTATGTATGAATTTTGAGAGTAAAATGATATTTTTTAAAACTTTAGTATACACACCCAAAATTTGGAAATGAAGAACCTGGAAATGAAATGAAAGCTTTGGAAATGAAAAACCATGAAAGGAAAAGAAAGCTTTGGAAATGAAGGTTGAACATTGTTAAATATAAAGCTAGTTTAAAATAACTTTGTGTCATGCATTTGGATTAGGTATCATATGCTTTTCTCACGGTTATTGAAGATGAATTTGAAACTATTTGCTAGAAGACACTTTCTGCTTAAAAAATATTAGACCATGACAGCCACTAAATTGAAATAGTAGGCAACTTTATTTATAATACTGATTTACAATTCCTGTCTGATTATAGTATCAACAACATATTTATATTTATACATTTACAAAAATGTTTGTATTAATTAAGTTAATAAGTATATTGAAGAATAGAGCAACCCTGATGATGATATTACACAAGTACTTTACTAAGGCCAAAGAAACCTGCTAGTGGTAGATGAAGGAAGAAGAGAAGGAGGGGAGAATGCCATCAAGAATTCAGTGCATAGCCTACAAAATTGAGAAAAGCATGGGAAGGGATGGATGGGTAGAGATGGATAAGAATGTTGCAAGGGGTGATACTGATTAAGATGTGTTGAATTCATAAACTGCTTTATTAATTGACAACTCCTTTATTTAACTACTTAAAATAGTAATAAAAAACAAAATCTTCCCCAAACTTATGTTTAGACATCTCATATATTTCCAGACTAAAGACATGCAATACAAAAGTTATTTAGTGTAAGGTAGGTAAGTCTTACATCTTATTCTATTAAAATGAGTTAAAATCTGTCTGATTTATGAAAATGATTACAATAATAAACATTTCACAAATGCAAAAATAAGAAACTTGTTTTAAACTCAATCCTGTGTGTACTGAATTTAGTGATGACTATAATTTATTACATAGCTATTAAAGGAAGTCTTCTCAGCTTCATATTTCTGACTTAATTATTTGCTATATAACTGCGAAGATCACATATTCTCTTTCAGACTCTGTTTACTCAATTCTACATTAATAATGAAATAAAATTGTTTAGTGAAACATAACATAAGCACGTATTTGTATATATACACTATTTTAAGTGTATACCTCTCATTGAGGATGCACATATATAAATATTGGCTACTTCCCGAGTAACCTGTGAAGACCTCATGTATGTTGTTTTTACATGATACTTAGTATTCTTTGCTGGTATTTTCATTGTCCTGTATTTTTTATTATGTGTTTTTGAAGCCACATGATAAAAAGTAGAAATATAAAAAAAGTGAGCATAAGAAAAAAATTTCAGCTCTTTTGCTAAGATCAATTATAAAATTACATGTACACTCATCATATCACAAAAACATGTACTGGTTCTTGAATAATATTATTTATAATGAAATTCCACATTTATTAAAGAAAATAGAGCCATCATATTTATAACTACATTGCTCCAAGTTTTATTTTATTTTATTGTAAGGTTGATGTACAGAGGGGTTACAGTTACATAAGTAAGATAATGAGTACATTTTTTGTCGAATATTGTTACACCCTCCCTCATTTTCTGTCTTTCCCTCCTTCCTATCTCCCTCCACCCAAGTTGTAAAGTTCATTTCCATCATAGTGTCTTGTGAGTATCACTGTTGCATTGTTTCACCTTTTGTCTCACCATTTTGTTATTCCCCTTCTCTTCCCAGAATCAGATAAACATATATACAAGACACAAGGCACCAAAATCAAATACAGTGACAATAGTATAAACCAAAGGTAAAAGAAAAAAAACTAAGGAAGAAATGAATAACTTCACACAGTACCTTAGAAGAACAAAAACAATAAAAACTCTTATTTCTATATCTTATAGTTCATTATGATTAGCATCATTTTATAAGGTCATATGTACATAGCTAATGAGCTCTTGTGATCCTCTGCTAGGACTATTTTAGACCTATAGTAATTATTACATATGAGGGAAACAATGGATCCTAATTTTGGGGGGGGGAGTCTGACTTCACTTAATATGAATTTTTTTCCATTTCCTTATGGAAGGGGCGATGTTATTCCTTTTGATGGAAGTGTAGAATTTTATTGTGTATATTTACCACATTTTCTTGATCCATTTATCTACTGAGAGGCATCTGGCATGGTAAATAATGTTGCAATGAACATGGCTGTGCTGGTAGTTTTAGTGTGACTTTGTTGGTGATCATTTGGGTAAATGCCCAGGAGTGGGAGCTCTGTGGATAGTCATTCCAGGAACTTCCATACTGCTTTTCAGAGTGGTTGAACAAGTTGGTACTCCCACCAAAGTGCAGTAGCATTCCCTTTTGGCTACATACCTGCCAGCATCTACTATTATTTGTTTTCTTGATAATGACCATTCTAATGGGGGTGAAGTGGAATCTCAATGTGGTTTTGATTTTCCTGCAATTGTTTAAATTACAGGTTTATTTTGCTGTAACTCCATTGTTTGATGGATTCCCAGATGGATGGGAACCACACTGCAGTGACAGAGTTCATTTTATTGGGCCTAACTCATGATCCAGTCCTTCGAGTCGTCCTCTTCATCATCATCCTGGGCATCTACCTGGTGACTGTATTGGGAAATCTCTGCACAATCCTTCTCATCAGAGTCTCCACTCAGCTCCACCACCCCATGTACTTTTTCCTCAGCCATTTAGCTTTTGCTGACATAGGCTATTCATCTTCTGTTACACCTAATATGCTGGTTAACTTTCTGGTGAAGAGAAATGCAATCTCCTACTTAGGATGTGGCATTCAGCTTGGGTCAGCTGTTTTCTTTGGGACAGTTGAATGCTTTGTTCTAGCTGCAATGGCCTATGATCGCTTTATGGCCATCTGCAACCCCCTGCTGTATTCAACCAAAATGTCCACAGGAGTCTGCGTGCAGTTACTTGTAGTTGCTTACATAGGAGGTTTTCTAAATGCTTCCTCCTTTACCCTTTCCTTCTTCGGTTTAATCTTCTGTGGACCCAATAGAGTTAATCATTTCTTCTGTGATTTTGCTCCTTTAGTCAAGCTCTCCTGTTCTGTAGACAGTATTTCCATAGTTATTTCCACTTGTTCTGCGGGATCTATAATTTTGTTCACAGTGATTGTCATAGCCATCTCCTACATCTACATCCTCATCACCATCATGAAGATGCACTCCACGGAAGGACGCCACAAGGCCTTCTCCACCTGCACCTCCCACCTCACTGCGGTCACTCTATATTATGGGACCATTACATTCATTTATGTGATGCCCAAGTCTAACTTCTCTACTGACCAGAACAAGGTGATATCTGTGTTCTACATGGTGGTGATCCCCATGTTGAACCCCCTGATTTACAGTCTGAGAAATAATGAGATAAAGGGGGCATTGAAGAGACAGCTTGGTAGTAAAATATCTTTTTAGTGACATCTCTTATTTTGTTCTTTTTGAATTTGTTATAGTAATACTAACCCATATATGCCCTAACCTATTCTGTTAGTGAGACACATATGAATGTGGAGTGAATGGATACAATGTGGACCTTTTGGCAAATATGGAGGTTAAAATTTCAAATAAAATAAAAATTAAGAGACTCCTAATGATTTGCATGAATAAAACTTACAATTGTTTTACAAAAATATAATTGGATAAACTTTGGTTCAATGTTTTATGCATAATTTTTCAAAAACATTCAATCCTATAGGCTAAGGTTATTCAATATTGTTATAATTTGGATCTTATGTATTTACAAAGTACCATGGGGTTGTCAGTCTTGTTTCCCAGAGTGGTGCTTTTAGGTGCTTTTTACTGGGAACATGAGAGGTTGAGACAACTAGGGATCTTGAGTTCACTGGGGATGTAACAGCGAAGGGTTTAATGAGATCCCAGTTCATTCTTCTGGGTTCTATTTTTCTTCCTAACCACGAGGTAAATAGCATGTGTCCCTGCCAAGATGAAATCATATGGTCCAGAGCAGCAGAACCAACCTTTCAAGGACTAACAATTCTCAGTTGCCAAGATTAACCTTTTCTCCAGTTTGTTATCTCAGCTTTTTTTTTCTAGTAACAGAAGGATTGCTAATGACACTACCTCAGTCCCTCAGCTGTGTTCTCTCCAATATCTGTTTTGTCCTGAGACAAACATGACAACCGTATATTTATGTTTAAATACATTGTAAGAGAAATATCAAGGTATGAGCACATAACATTTTTAGACATGTTTTTCTTATAGAAAGGTTATCTTTGAATAGTTGACCTTTATGACTCATAACATTGCCGTTTGTAGTCCTAGCTTCTCTCCACCAATTAGGGGGGTCCACAGAGAAGAGTAGCAGGGACTATCTCTGATTAATCTGTGAATTCCCTTGTCTGGTCAAGGCAGGTGAATCCTCTGCTGTGAGGAGGAGAGCTTTCCTCATCTAAGGACTGAGTGAAAGAAAAACAAAGAATAATTTCTTAGAAAGAGTCCAGCTTGAAGTGTGATGACACAAAGGGTGTTATAAACACAGTTGAGGCTGGCTTTCTGTGGAGACCCATGTGCTGCTCAGGATGCTGGAGCTAACTTGGCTTTCTCTTTCTTAAAATTCCATTTCTTCTCTCCTCAGACATCATCCATCTTTACGTGCTGACGAGTACTATATCCACTTCCCCTTCTCTTTTCTTCAGGGCTTTAGAAGGAAATGAATCTTTTTGTTGTTACAATCATGGGCATGAGTCTTTTTAATATTTCCTTTAATAGTTGATATTTTTGAAGAAGTATTTTGAGTTATTCATTTATTCGAGGAACTGCTCAGCCTGTTTTTTTTTTAACAAGTGTCAAGCAGTCAAGATGAAATTGATGTCCTACCATCCATATAGTAAACATTTTAAATAATTTTACTGAGAGAGAGAGAGAGAGAGAGAGAGAGAGAGAGAGAGGCATGAGCTCAGCAGAGAAAAATTAAAACAGTTTCATGTGTTGGGAGTTGATGGACCAAGTACAGAGCATGGTTAGTGCAGGTCTCAGTGGGGGCATAACACCCTGAGCAAGGATGGAAGGAAGTGAGGACATTTCCTATTGGGTATCAATTTCTTTCCTTCTTTTTTCATTGTAAAGGTGATGTACAGAACATTACATAATTAAGGTAATGAGGACATTTCTTTTCAAGTGTTATTCCCCTCCATTATTTTCTCTGGTTTTTCCTTCCACTCAGCTTCCCCCACCCCCAAGTTGTAAAGTTCATTTCCAGCATAGTGTCTAGTGAGCATCACGATGCATTGGTTCATCCTTTGTTCCACAATTTCTATGATTCCCCTGCCCTCCCCCGAATCCAATAAGCTTATATATAAGACAAAGGGTACTAAAATGAGAAACAGGGAGCATGGGAAATAAACCAGAGGCGAAAAAAAAGTCAAAAGACAATAGAACTAACTGTAAAAAGTACACTACAACAGAAAGGAAGGAAGGAAGGAAGGAAGGAAGGAAGGAAGGAAGGAAGGAAGGAAGGAAGAGAGGAAAGGAAGAAAACCAAAACAACAACAAAAATTCTCTCCTTTCCTCATCATGTAGTTCATTTCAATTAGCATCATTTCATAAGGTCATATGTACATAGCTGTTGGGCTATTGCAGTCCTTTGCTAGGACTATCCTAGACATATACTAATTATTACAGGTGAGGGAAATCATGGAGCCTATGTTTCTTAGGGTCTGCTTTACTTCACTTAATATGATTTTTCCCCAAGACTTTCCATTTCTTTATGAATGGGGAAATGTCTTTCTTTCTGATTGAAGCATAGAATTCCATTGTGCACATATATGACATTTTCTTTATCCATTCATCTCCAGAGAGGCATCTGGATCAATTCCATATCTTAGCTATGGTAAATAATGCTGCAATGAACATAGTTGTGCTGGTAGCTTTAGTGTGGGCATGTTTGTGATCATTTGGGGAGTTGCCCAAGGATGGGATTTCTGAGCCATAGGAAAGCTACATTTAGTCTTTTGAGGAAACTTCATACTGCTTTGACAGCAATTTCAAAGGAAGAAATCATAATTATTGAAGCCTACAAACCAATTATTATCTGATGCTTATGCATTCTACCACACAGCCTTTTGTACCTGCAGTTTAGAAAATGTGTTAAGAACAGGAAAACTGTGCAATTTAAAAAGAAGGTTAAAGGCAACTTGAAATGTACATAACTGTAAGAGTCCAAAAGGAATGCTAAATTGTACAAAAATCTTCATAAAGCACTTACCAAAAAACAAAACAAAACACCATGCCAGCAGAATGACAATAGATATATTTCTGTTTTGTGAGCCTAGTCCCATGGGGCTTTAGAGATTTCAAGTCCACAACAGAGAGAGCAACATCCAATTCATGAAGCCCTGTGGCCCACACTGAAACCACTGTACTTTATAGTAATGTCAGATATTGGTCCATTGCTTTTCAGGTGCTGTTCATAATCATATGAATGTCTGCACTCATGCAAGCATATGGCATAAAGCAGAATATACTTTGCAAATATTCATTCTAGTCATGTTAAATGTATAGTAAAAGAATCATCTTAGTTCAAAGAAGTGTTGCATGTAACAGATATATTTAAGTTTAAAATTAAGATTTCAGATAACTAGGATGTTTATCAAAGGACAAATTGTCCTTGCTATAGTCAAATTATTTTGCTACCTGCTCCACCTACAAGGAACAATACATGGCCTGCAGATTCAATACCAAATTCAGAACAAATGCATTGCTTGTTCTGTCGTGTTGAACCACAGGGAAAATGGTGCAGAATGGAATTCTGAGTTGTGATAGTTGAGAAATGGGTCACTTGCTTTGTGAGTGATGTACAGGATTCTTAGAGAAATTGTGAACATACTCAGATTGGATTAAAGAGGTACTCCTGTAGGGTTTGAAGTTCTACAATTTTTCTTTGGCAAAGTTTTCAAATCCATTGTCAATTCTGTGTACCTGTTAATTGATGAGGGTATACAGAGAATGCTAAACAACATTATATATTGTTGGTTGATCATGAATTTTTTTTTTTTTTTTGGCCAGTCCTGGGCCTTGGACTCAGGGCCTGAGCACTGTCCCTGGCTTCTTCCCGCTCAAGGCTAGCACTCTGCCACGTGAGCCACAGCGCCACTTCTGGCCGTTTTTTCTGTATATGTGGTGCTGGGGAATCGAACCTAGGGCCTCGTGTATCCGAGGCAGGCACTCTTGCCACTAGGCTATATCCCCAGCCCCGTTGATCATGAATTTTATAATGATTTTCCCCCATGTACATCAATGTTAATGGCAAACATTAAACTTCTTTGTAAGGAAATAACAATGGAGGAAAAATGGAAATTACATACTCAGATCAATCAAATGAAATAGCAACAGATTTTTTGTTTTGTTTTGTGGCCTGGATTTGAAATTGGTGTCTTGAGTTGCTATGTAGGTACAATACTACTTTAAGTGCACCACCAGATTTTTCTTAAAATAAACATTCATTGAAATTATGCTAAAAAAACTATGATGGCATTGTTTGTATGGATTGTTAAGCTAAATCTAAAATTTGTCTGGATATGAATAACAGCCTGAAAAACAGAAAAAAACAAAGTCTGATTTTTTTTGTCAAAATACAGTTTAAAAACTTACCATAGTTCTATAAAGATCAAAAGGGTTTTCTTTTTTCTAATTCAAGGTTTGTGGATGTTTTTGCCAAGCCTGAAACCATATTCCTCAAAGAACATATTTCTCTTATATTAACCTATAAATGTGGCTATTCTCTCTCTCTCTCTCTCTCTCTCTCTCTCTCTCTCTCTCTCTCTCTGGCAAGTCCTAGGCCTTGAACTTCTCTTATATTAACCTATAAATGTGGCTATTCTCTCTCTCTCTCTCTTTCTCTCTCTCTGGCCAGTCCTAGGCCTTGAACTCAGGGCCTGAGCACTGCCCCTGGCTTCTTTTAGCTCAAGGCAAGCACTCTGCAACCTGAGCCACAGCACCACGTCTGGCCATTTTCTATATATGTGGTGCTGAGGAATCAAACCCAGGGCTTCATGTATATGAGGCAAGCACTCTTGCCACTAGGCCATATTCCCAGCCCTACTTTCTCATTTTTGTTTTCCTCAAAGGTGCATTTTTAGTTCATTTTCTTTTGTAGTGTGATGTAAGGGTTGGTATAGTTTATCCATGGGGATGTGTAGGTGTCTCAAGAGGGAAGAGGTAACAAATTGTACAAGAAATGTACCCACTGCCTTATGTATGAAACTGTAACCCCTCTGTACATCACTTTGACAATAAATAAATTATTATTCAGAAAAACTATAAACAAAACAAAAAAGAGCCTCTTAGTCTTTATAAGGGTGTGAGGTAGTGGGTCTGTTATCAGGAGCTCTAGTACGTCCAGACCCCTCTGGTCTCAAGATAAGTGGACTATCTCCAGTAATTTGGTCTATAGGCTGGAGTAGAGGGCTACTTTAATGTTCAGATGTAATGATCCATTTAATCATCTAATGGACATGCCTGGCTTCCTCTGTGTCCTTGGGAGGGCTCCTACTAGGTCATTGGAGGATCCCCTGCGGGTGGATGGTGAGATGTTAGAAGTAAGTGCCAAGATGTTTCAGGAACTCCAAGTGATATGACTCTTAAGACTTCAAGTATTTTTCTAGAAATGTATGCATTCTCAGAATGTGATTGAGAGTTGCTTGAGGTTATTTACAGGTCATTTCAAGATCTACAAGGAGTCACTTCATAGTCATCTTCAATTTCAACCATAACACATTATGAAACTATCATTTTCTTCCTGTGCTAGTCCTAGGGATTGACATCAGGTCCTGAGCACTGTACTTGAGCTTTTGTGCTCAAGGGTACCATTCAACCACTTAAGTCACATATCCGTTTTCGACTTTTTGTTGGTTTATTGGAGATTAGAGTTTCACAGACTTTCTTGCCTCTGGTTTTGAATCAAGATCCTCTTATCTTAGCTTCCTGAGTACGTGTGCAACCAATTCTGCCAGCACTATTATGGGTTCATAATAGAGTTTGAAATTTGGTATTAATATTCCTCTAACACTGCTCTTCCTGCTAAGGATTGTTATTGCTATCTGGGGTCTTCTATTATTCAATATGACATTTTGAATTGCTTATTCAATTTCATTAAAAATGTTGTTGGGATATTGATGGCGATTGCACTGAATTTGTAGATAGCTTTTGGCAGTGCTGCCATTTACACAATGTTAATCCTCCCAATCCAGGAGCACGGAGGCTTTTCCACTTTCTTAGATTTGTTTTATTTTCTTCTTTTCAGGTTTTTAAAGTTCTCATTACAGAGGTCCTTCACATCTTTGGTTATGTTAATTACTAGTTGTTTTATTTTATTTTATTTTTGAGGTTATTACAAAGGGAGTTGCTTTCCTGATTTCAGCCTGGCTCTTCTCATTGTTGGAATACAGAAAAGCTATTGATTTCTGTAGGTTACTTTTATACCCTGCTACTTTGCCCAAGTTTCAGATCAGATCAAGTAACTTGGGAGAGAAGTCTATGGGATACTTTAAATACTTGATCATGTCACCTGCAAAGAGATAGAGTTTTACTTCATTTTCCTCTTTGGATCCCTTTTTATGTTTGCTTCTTGCCTTATTGCTCTGGCTAGGAATTCCAAAACTATATTGAGGAGGAGTGGAGAGAGCCGACATCCTTGTCTTATTCCTAATTTTAGAGAAAATGGCTTTAACTTTTCACCATTAAGTGTAATGTTGGCTGTAGTTTTGTCATATACAGCTTTTATTATATGGAAGAATGTTTCATGGATTCCTAGTTATTCCAGAGCTTTCCTCATAAATGAATGTTGGATTTTTTAATATTATTTTTATTGTCAAGGTGATGTACAGAGGGGTTACAGTTACATATGTAAGGTAGTAAGTACATTTCTTGTCAAACTTGTTACCTCCTCCCTCATTTTTCTCCCACCTTCCTTCCTCCTCTGAGTAGTATAGCTAGTTTACAACATATTGTCTTGTAAGTATTGTTGTTGTATTGGTCCACCTTTTACCCTTTGTCTCACCATTTTGATGGTTCCCTTCACCTCCGTGATTCAGATCAACATATATACAATACCCAGAGTACCAAAATCAAGTGCAGTGACAACAGGGGCTAAACCATAGGGAAGAAAAACAAAAGAAAAGGGCATAATTTCACATACTACATTGAAAACAACAACACTGGCAAACCAGTTATTTCCATAACTTGGAGTTCATTTGCTTAGTATCATCTTATATGGTCATATGTACATAGCTATTGAGCTATTGTGATAGCTCTGCTAGGACTATCCTCTAGGTATGCTAATTATTACAAATGAGGGAAACCAATGGAGCCTAGTTTTCTTTGGGTCTAACTTACTTCACATAATATGAAATTTTTCCAAGTCTTTCCATTTCCTTATGAAAGGGGTGATGTTATTCCTTTTGATGGAAGCATATAATTAGATTGTGTATATGCACCACAGTTTCTTTTTCTTTCTTTCTTTCTTTCTTTCTTTCTTTCTTTCTTTCTTTCTTTCTTTTTTTTTTTTTGCCAGTCCTGGGGACTGGACTCAGGGCCTGAGCACTGTCCCTGGCTTCTTTTGCTCAAGGTTAGCACTCTGCCACTTAAGCCACAGCTCCACTTCTGGCCATTTTCTGTATATGTAGTGCTGGGGAATTGAACCCAGGGCTTCATGCATATGAGGCAAGCACTCTTGCCACTAGGCCATATCCCCAGTCCCACTATACCACAGTTTCTTGTTCCATTCATCTACTGAGGGACATCTGGGTTGGTTCCATATTTTAGCTATGGTAAACAGTGCTGCAATGAACATGGTTGTGCTGGTAGCTTTAGTGTGGTCTTGCTTGTGATCCTTTGGATAAATGCTCAAAAGTGGGGTGACTAGGTCATAGAGAGCTCTGTGTGTTTAGCTTTTTGAGGACCCTCCATACTTCTTTCCAGAGTGGTTGAACAAGTTTACACTCCCACCAATAGTGTAGTAGTGTTCCCTTTTGGCCACATCACCTCCAGCATCTGTTGTTATTAGTTTTCTTGATAATAGACATTCTTACTGGGGTAAGGTGGAATATCAGTATTGTTTTGATTTGCATTTCTTTTATGGCACTTCTTGATGTGCCTCTTGGCTATTCTCATTTCCTCGTCAGAGAAGCCTCTCTTTAAGTCTTTACCCCACTTATTAATGGGGCAGTTGTTTATTTGAGGATTTGTTTTGGGGGAAGTTAATTTTTTTGAGGATGTTGCATCTTGTCAAATGCCTTTTCTGTCTCTAAGGAGATGAGCATGTGGTTCTTGTCCTTGCTCCTGTTGATGTGTTGAATTACATTAACTGAGTTGCATATATTGAGCCAGCTTTGCATCCTTGGAATGAATCCTGTTTGGCCATAGTTTAGGACTTTTAAAAATTAATTGTTGAGGTAGTTTGGCCAGAATTTGATTGAGAAGTTTTGCATCGATGTTCGTTAAAAAAATGGGTGTAGGGCTGGGAATGTGGCTTAGTGGTAGAGTGCTTGCCTAGCATTCATAAAGCCTTAGGTTTGATTCCTCAGTACTACATAAACAGAAAATGCCAGAACTGGCACTGTGGCTCAAGTGGTAGAGCACTAGCCTTGCACAAAAGAAGCTCAGGGATTGTGACCAGGCCCTGAGTTCAAGCCCCAGGACTGGCAAAAATAAAAAGGACATGTATGTGCTCCGGCATGACATACAGCATGCATATCACATCCTGACTGCTGGCCAAAACCAAAAACTAAGAACAGCACTTGAGCCACAGCTTCACTTTGGCTTTCTTGGTAGTTATTTTGGGGTAAGAGTCTCATGGACTTTCTTGCTGGGATGGCTTTGAATTGTGATCCTCAGATATCAGACTTCTCAGTAGCTAGAATTATAAGCATGAGCCACAAGTGCCTGGCTCTCCCCTATTTCTTAGTCATAATTATCAAAGTAAATCTAGAAATATTTTATCTAGGGAACCATTTGTTTAGTTATACTATCTTGTAAATATGAAATAAAGTTGTAGATCTTATTATGAACATCTAGCAAGATAGAAACAAAAGAATAAATTGACCACCAGAGAATTGATAACAGCTCTGAAAAAGTTGTTGTGTTGTGAGAATTGAGTTTGCAAATATGCACTCCAGAACATAATGATTTTCTACGAAGCTTTTGAATTCATAATTGAATCTCTAGTTTCATTAGGGATTTATTCCCCAAAGATGAACGAAATAATAAAAGAGTAGCTATATAGCTGCTTTGACTTTGTATTGCTATCAAAAGATGAATGAATTCTCATTTCCAGAGGTAAGACTTGGGATTTGGTAATGAATCTGACTTCTTGCGTTTACCACTTGAGAAAGCTTTACTCCTGAGTGGTTCTCATGTCATAGGAAAAAGAGAGGGCAGAGCTACTCAAGCAATCAGGAGGTGAGAGATTTTGGCTGACCCGTTCTGTTCACCATCTGTGGAACTACCACATGGATAAATAGTCATTATCCGTCATCAAAAATCTTATTTACTTAACCAAAGAACAGGAGCTAACATAATCATCCCACACAATTCTAACTTGGCCAAAATGTTATCATTTATTTGTTTGGGCTTTTGTTAATGCTTAAAGATTTAAATAGATTATTTGAAATATAAAGATGTATTTTTTTTGCAGAAATACTTATATAGTTCATGTATGAATTTTCAGAGTTACATAGGAATTATGAAACTATTACTATGTACACTAAAATTGGATATGAAGAACCTTTTGAAATGAAGTTAGATATTTGGAAATGAAGATTGAGCATTGCTAAATATAAATCTAGTTTAAAATTACTTTATTTCCTGAATTTGGACTATCAAGTGCTTTTCTCATAGTTATTGAGTTTGAATTTGAAAGTATTTGTTAGAAGAACATTGTCTGCTTCAAAAACGTAAGACAATAACAGCCAATAAATTGAAAATTGAAAAAGTGAATTCAGAATTCCTGTCTGGTAATAGTATCTATCTATCTATCTATCTATCTATCTATCTATCTATCTATCTATCATCTATCTATTTCTTTATTTATATGTTGATCGTGGAACTTGAACTCTGGGCCTTGGCACTGTCCTAGAGTTCTTCAGCTCAAGGTTAGTGCTTTACTCCTTGAACCACAGCACCACTTTGGTTTTCTGGTGGCTAATTGGAAATAAGAGTTTCACAGACTTTCCTGCCCTGATTGGCTTTGACCTGAGATTTTCAGATTTCAGCCTCTTGAATAGGTAGGATTACAGGTGTGAGCAACTGGCGCCAGCTAGGAATGTATTCATACCTTCACAAAAAGGTTTTCACTAAGTTGATAAGTATATTGAAGAATAGAAGAACCCTGATGATATTACACATTAACTTTACCACAGCCAAAGAAACATGTCAGTAGTGGATGGATGGAGAGGAGAAGGGGGAGAGAATGCAGTCAAGAATTCAATGTATATCCTACAAAATTAAGAAAAGCACTCAAAAGGGTGATTTGGGAGAGTGAGTATGAATGTCGAAAGAGGTGATATTGATCAAGATGTGTTATAGTCATAAACTGCTTTGCTAAATGACAATTCCTTTAGACAACGACTTAAAAGATCTCACATATTTCCAGACAGAAGATGTGCAACACAAATTTGTTTACGGTAAGCTACATAGGTCTTTCAGCCTATCCTATTAAAATGAGCTAAAATCTGGTTTATAAGAGTGACTATAATTATAAACATTTAAAAAAATTTAAAAAGGAAGAAACCTGGGGCTGGGGATATGGCCTAGTGGCAAGAGTGCTTGCCTCGTATACATGAGGCCCTGGGTTCAATTCCTCAGCACCACATATACAGAAAACGACCAGAAGCAGCGCTGTGGCTCAAGTGGCAGAGTGCTAGCCTTGAGCAAAAAGAAGCCAGGGACAGTGTTCAGGCCCTGAGTCCAAGCCCCAGGACTGGCCAAAAAAAAAAAAAAAAAAGGAAGAAACCTGTTAGATCCTGGGTATACTGAATTGTGTGATTATTATAATTTGACATCATTTTTACATAGTTACTGAAGGAACAACCTTCACAACTTCATACTTCTGACTTTACCATTTGGCATATAACCATGTGAAAAGTTACATACTCTTATTCAGACTGTGTTTATTCAATCCTACATTGATAATGAAAATAGTATTGTGTACTGGAATATATCATAAGCATATATTTATACATATACACAATTTTAGCTGTGTATTATGCATTTTTGAAGGCACATAATAAAGTGTTCAAAAGTACAAATATGAAAAAAGAGCATGTACAGGAAAGAATTTCAGAACTTTTACTACGATAAATTATATGATTACATATACACTCATCACTGCATGAAAATATGTAATGGCTCTAGAATATTACTGTTTAAAATGACATTCCACATTTATTAACGAGAATGGGACCATCATATTTTTAAACATACTCCTGCAATTTTTAAATTGCAGGTTTATTTGGGAGCAGCTCCATTGTCTGATGGATTCCCTGGTGGAGGGGAACCACACTGCAGTGACAGAGTTCATTTTATTGGGCTTAACACATGATCCAGTCCTTCGAGTCATCCTCTTCATCATCATCCTGGGCATCTACCTGGTCACCATATCTGGAAATCTCTGCACCATCCTTCTCATCAGAGTCTCCACTCAGCTCCACCACCCCATGTACTTTTTCCTAAGCAATTTAGCTTTTGTTGACATAGTCTTTTCATCTTCTGTCACACCCAACATGTTGGTCAACTTCCTGGTGGACAAAAATATAATCTCCTACCATGGATGTAGCATCCAGCTGGGTACAGTTGTTTGCTTTGGGACAGTCGAATGCTTTCTTCTGGCTGCCATGGCCTATGACCGCTTTGTGGCCATCTGTGACCCGCTGCTCTATTCAACCAAAATGTCCACAGGAGTCTGTGTGCAGTTACTTGTAGTTTCTTACATAGGGGGTTTTCTGAATGCTTCCTCCTTTACCGTTTCCTTCTTTGGTTTAACCTTCTGTGGACCCAACAGAGTCAATCATTTCTTCTGTGATTTTGCTCCTTTAGTTGAGCTCTCATGTTCGGTACACAGCATTTTTATACTTGTTTCCACTTGTTCTGCTGGTTCTATAATTGTGTTCACAGTGATTGTCATAGCCATCTCCTACATATACATCCTCATCACCATCCTGAAGATGAGATCCTCTGAGGGCCGCCAAAAGGCCTTCTCCACCTGCACCTCCCACCTCACTGCGGTGACTTTGTACTATGGGACCATTACATTCATTTATGTGATGCCCACATCCAGTTACTCCACTGACCAGAACAAGGTGATATCTGTGTTCTACATGGTGGTGATCCCCATGTTGAACCCCCTCATCTATAGTCTTAGGAATAATGAGATTATGGGGGCTTTGAAGAAAGTGCTTAAGAGTAAAATATTATTTTAGTAAAGTCTCTCTCTTTCTCAGAATTTGTAGTAGCAATAAATACCCACATATGCCATAACCCATTCTGTTGGCAAGATGTATACAAATATATCTATATCTATCCAAATGTGGAGCTGTCAGCAAATATAAAGGTTACAATTTCAAATGACATAAAAATTAAGAGACTTATAATGATTAACATAAATACAATTAGAACTTACAATTGAAAGCATAAATTGTTTTACAGAATGCAGAATTTGCTGAAACTTGTTTCAAAATTTTATGCACACATTTTTCAATCTTGTTATAATTTAGATCTTGTGTATTTCCAAAGTACCATGGGGTTGTCAGTTTTGCTTCCCAGAATGGTGCTTTTGAATGGTATTGGGAACATGAGAGGTTGAGCCAACTAGGGATCTTGAGTTCATTAGGGATATAACATCAAAGGGTTTAGTGAGACCCCAGTTCATTCTACCTCAGTCCCTCAGCTGTGTTCTCTCCAACCTCTATCTGCTGTTTCTTGAGAGAAGCATGACAACCAAAATTACATCTGAATACGTTCTAAGAGAAATATCAGGGTATGAACACACAACATCTTTTAGAAATCTTTTTCTTATAGAAAGTTGTCTTTGAATAATTGACTTTCAGGACTCATAATACTCTAGTTTGTAGTCCCAGCTTCTTATCTTTCCCAATTACGAGGATCTCTATAAAAGAAGAGCAGGGACCAACTCTGATTAATCTGTGAATTTCCTTGTCTGGTCAAAGTAAGTGAATCCTCTACTGGAATGAGGAGATGGTTCCTCATCTAAGGACTGAGTGAAACAAAGAATAATTTCTGAGGAAAGAGTCCAGTTTGTAGTGTGATGACAGCGAGGTGAACACATTTTGAAAAGTTGAATTCCTGGTGAGACCCATGTGTTGCTCAGGATAATGGAGCTAACTTGGCTTTCTCTCCCTCAAAACTGTAGCTCTTCTCTGCTCATCCATCATCCATCATTGTATGCAGACTAGTATCATGTGTCCTTCCCTTTCTTCTCTTTTCTCCAGTGCATCAGAAAAAAAAAATCAATCTTTTAGCTTCTAGAATCATGGATATGAATCTTTTAAATAATTTATTTATTCCTTTGTGCATTTGAGAATCATTTTGAATTATTTAGTGACAAGCAGTCAAGGTGAAATTTTATGTTCTATACCCATATAATAAAACTTTTAATATGATAAAAATTTAAAATAATCTTACTTCAAGAGGGGCATGAATCCAATAGAGAAAAATCAAAGCAATTCAAGCACTGCAAGTTGATGGACCAGGGGCAGGGAGTGGTCAGCTCAGGTCTTAGTGAGGACATAACAGTTCAGCAAGGATAAGGAAGTGAGGGCATTTATTTGAAAGCAATTTCAAAGAAAGAACTCCTCACAATTACTGAATCGTACAAATGAACCAGGAGAGTTATTAGTATCTGATTTACTTGCATTCTTTCATGTCTGCAATTTAGAAAATGTGTTAAAAACAGTAAATGGTGCAATTAAAAATAAGATTAAAGATAATTTGAAATGTATATAACCATAAGAATCCAAAAGTAATGAGTAAATTGTATGAAAATCATCCTAAACTACTTAACAACTGAAAAGCTCACCATGCCAGCAGAATGACACCAGGCATATTTCTGTTGGGTGAGCCTAGTCCCCAAGGGGCTTTAGAGATTTCTACAGCGCAGAGAGAGGAACATCCCATTTATGAAGCCCTGTGGCCCTCACTGATACCACTGTACTTTATAGTAAATGTCAGATACTGGTCCACTACTTTTCAGGTGCTGTTTATAGTCATGAGAATCACTGCAATCATGCAATCATGTGGCATAAAACAGAATATATTTTGTAAATATTCATTCTAATCATGATAAATGCACAATAAAAGAGACTTGTTTCAAGAAATATTGTGGGTAACAGATATGATACTTAATTTTAAATTTAAGATTTAAGAGAACTAGGGTGTTTATCAAAGGACGATTTGTCCTTGCTAAAGTCAAATTATTTTGCTACCTGCTCTGCCTACAGGGAACAGTACATGGCCTGCAGATTCAATATCAAATTCAGAATGAATGCATGCTTGCTATGTCTTATTGTACCAAAGGCAGAATGGCACAAAATAGAATTCTGAGTTGTGATATTTGAGAAATGGGTCACCTGCTTTGTGGGTATAGTACAGGATTCTCTGAGAAATTGTCAACATATTCAGATTATATGAAAGAGCTATCATGACAGACTTCACAGTTTTCTAGTTTTCCTTTGGCAAAGTTCTCAAATCCATTGTCAATGCTGTGTGCCTATTAAGTGATAAAGGTATACAAAAATACAAAACAATATTACATTTTTGGATGATTATGGATTTTATAATGATTTTTCCCTTACACATCAATGTTAAGGGTACATGTAAAATTTCTACATAAGCATCAGTAACTGAGGAAAACCTGAAATGACATACTTAGACCAATCAAATGAAATAACAACCCATTTTTTTGTTTTGTTTTGTGAGACTTTTCTTTAAAGACCTCTTGAAACCCTTTTCTTTTTTGAGTTCCCTTGAATTGCTGGGAAGTTGGGATGCTTAGGGGATTCTTCATTCTTTCCTTTATCTGGTAATAGAGGTTGATGGGCTAGCTAAAATTTGGGTACCATATATGGAAGTCATTTATCTCAGAACTTTTTCTGCCTTTATTTCCTTCCTAAATGTGCATTTATGCTATAGTGGAACTTTCTCATTCACCTCTTCTAATTTACTCCTTGCTAACTCTGTCTATGTTGCTTCAAAGCAAATAGGAAGGAGGAAAATGATAGGGAGAAGGAATTGACAACACAGTGTCCCCCACCCCCACCAAAGAGAAGGGTGCCATTGGCTACTTTTCTCAGCTTCCTGAGTAGGTGCTGGGAGAAAGTGAGTGTGGCAGGAATATTGGTTCAAGTTATCATTGTTTTTAAGCCTCCTCCCTCAACAGTGGCAATATAGTGCCTTACATATGGCAGATTCCACACTGAGTATTCATGAGGGCTAGGGTAGTATTTTGTCTTTATTTAGAACATTCTGATGTTCTATACTATAAAGAAGTACTCAAAAAACAACATTTTGACACCATTTCCATTCTGGAAGTCAGACAAACTTCATTTTGATTTGTATTCATTTGCACCATTCTTAAGGTATTTATTTTCTTTATTCTGATAGGCTAATATAGGTCTTAAATTTGTTTGACATTTAAAAGTTGGCTTACCCGATGTTTCAAACAATGTCTCCCTAAGTATTTAATGCTGGCTATTGCAGAAATTGGTACAAAATACTGAGCAATGAACAAAAGCCACAGTGTAAGCTAACATTAGCATTTTATACCTGAAACTCATTACAATTTCTTCCTTTCTCTTCTTTTCTTCCTTTCCTTCTTTCTTTTTCTTATTATTATTCTTTTTTTAAAATTTTTATTATCAAACAGATGTACAGAGAGGCTTATTATTATTCTTTTTGCTGCCTGTCCTGGGTCTTGGCTTCAGGACCTAGGTGCTATCCCTGAGATTTTAATTGGTCAAGCTTAGTTTTCTAACACCTGAGCCACACCTTCACTTCTGGCTTTCTTGAGAGTTAGTTGGATGTAAGAGTCTGATGGACTTTCTTGCTGGGCTGACTTTGAATAATGATACTCAAATCTCAGACTTCTGAGTAGCTAGAATTACAGGCATGAGCCACTGGTTCCTGGCTCAATATCATTTCTTAATCAAAACAAACTTAGAAAGAGTATTTATCTATAAAACCATTTGTTTAGTTATTCTGTCTTGTAAATATTAAATAAAGGGTAGATCTCCTTGTGAACATCTACCAAGATGGAAACAAAAGAATAAATTGACCACCAGAGAATTGGGAACAGCTCGAAGAACAGTTATTGTGTTGTGAGAATTGAGTTGCCCAATATCCACTCCAGAACATAATGATGCTCCATGATACTTTTGAATTCATAGTTGAATCTCCAGTTTCATTAGGGATTTATTCCCCAAAGATGCACAAAATAATAAATGAGTAGCTGTATAACTGCTTTGACTTTGTATTGCTATCAAAAGATGAACGAATTCTCATTTCCAGAGGTAAGACTTGGGATTTGGGTAATGAATCTGACTTCTTGTGTTTACCACTTGAGAAAGCTTCGGCACTCCCGAAGCGGTTCTCATGTCATAGGACAGAGAGAGGGCAGAGGTACTCAAGCAAGCAGGAGGTGAGAGATTTTGGCTTATTTGCTCTGCTTACACCATCAGTTGCACATGGGTAGTCATTATCCATGAGCAGAAATCTTAATTACTTAACTGTAGATAGGAACTCACATAATCATCCCATACTATACAAACTTGGCATTTTGTTGAAATGCCAAAAGGCTGACTTGTTTTGGACTTTTGTTAATGCTCAAAGACTCAAATAGAAGATTTGAAATATAGTGATGTAATTTTTTTTTGCAGATATGGTTATATTGATTACATATTAATTTTTAGAATGAATTAAGTTTTATGAAAACTTTAGAATATACACTCAAAAACTGGAAATGAAGAAAGTCGAAATGAAATATTTGGAAACGAAGATTGAACTTTGTTAAGTGTAAATTCCATTTAAAATAAATTTACTTCATGCTGCAGAATTCTAGTTAGAAATGATTGTTGCAGTAGGAAGTGATTTATTTGATTTGAATGGACCTTATTCCATTTGGACTGACTCTCATATGCTTTTCTCACAGTTATTGAGTTTGAGTTTAAAACTATTTGCTAGGAGAGTATTTTCTGCTTAAAAAATGTAAGACTGTAACAGCCAATAAATTGGAACAGTAGATGACTTCATTTATAATACTTTAGAATTCCTGTCTGGTTATAGTATCAGCAACAGATTCAAGGCTTCACAAAAATGTTCACATTAATTAAGTTGATAAATATATTGAAGAATAGAACAATCCTGATGATGGTATTATACATTAGCTTTACCAAGGCAAAGAAACATGTGAGTAGTAGATGGATGAAGAGGAGAAGGAGCGGGGAGAATGCAGTCAAGAATTCAGTGTGTAATCTGGGTGCTAGTGGCTCGTGCCTGTAAACCTAGCAACTCAGGATGGTGAGATCCAAGGATTGTGGTTTGAAGCCAGCTTGGGCTGGAAAGTCCATGAGACTCTTATCTCCAATTAACCACCAGAAAACAGGAGTGGCACTGTGTCTACTGTGGTAGAGTGCTAGCCTTTAGCAAAGGAGCTCAGGGACAGTGCTTAAGTCTTGAGTTCAAGCCCCAGGATTGGCAAAAAAAATCAATGCATATCCTACAAAATTAAGAAAAGCAAGGTAAGAAGTGGGTAGGAGAGATAGGTAAGAATGGGTAAGAATGAAATGGGTAATATTGATCAAGATGTGTAATATTTATAAACTGCTTTGTTAAATGACAACTCCTTTGTGCAATTACTTAAAAACAATACAAAAAGACAAAACCTTCCCCAAACTCAATGTTTAGACATCTAGAATGTTGCCAGACAAAATATATGCAATATCAAAGTCACTTATTATAAGATAGGTATTTCAGCTTATCCTACAAAAGTGAGCTAAAACCTATCTGATTTATAAAAGTGGCTACAACAGTAAACATTTCACAAATTAAAAAATGAAACCTGTTAGATAATCTTGGGTGTACTGATCTTTGTGATTATTGTAATTTGCCATCATTATTAAATAGCTAGTAAAGGAAGTCTTCACAGCTAGATATTTCTGACTTAACCATTTGCTATATAACCATGTGAAAATCATGTATTTTCCTTCACACTCTGTTTACTCAATTCTGCATCGTTAATGAAAATAATTTTGTTTAATGGAACATATCATAAGCACACAGTTGTGTATGTAAACAATTACCAGAATAATCTGTCAAGACTCTATGTATTGCAATTTTTCTGTTACACTGGTATTTATTGCTATTATTTTCATTTTTCTTATATTTCTTTGAAGCTATATAATAAATAATGTTTAAAAGTACAAATATAAAAAGAGAGCATAAGAAAAAATTTTCAGGTCTATTACTAAGATCAGTTATAAAACTACATATACACTCATCATTGCATAAAAGTATATACTGGTTCTTGAATATTATTACTATTTATAATGACATTCCACCTTTATTGAAGAAAATGGAATCATCATATTGATGAACACACTCGTGCAAATTTTTTTAAATTGCAGGCTTACTTGGCAATAGCCCCATTGTCTGATGGATTCCCTGGTGGAGGGCAACCACACTGCAGTGACAGAGTTCATTTTGTTGGGATTAACCCAGGATCCAGTCCTTCGAGTCATCCTCTTCATCATCATCCTGGGCATCTACCTGGTGACTGTATTTGGGAATCTCAGCACAATCCTTCTTATCAAAGTCTCTACTCAGCTCCATCACCCCATGTACTTTTTTCTGAGCAACTTGGCTTTTGTTGACTTACTCTTTTCATCCTCTGTCACACCTAACATGCTTGTTAATTTCCTGGTGGAGCAAAATAGAATCTCCTATCTGGGTTGTGCCATCCAGCTTGGTTCTGTCATTTTCTTAGGATCAGTTGAGGGCTTTCTTCTGGCTGTCATGTCCTATGATCGCTTTGTGGCCATCTGTAATCCACTACTGTATTCAACCAAAATGTCTACCCAAGTCTGTGTGCAGCTACTTGTATTAGCTTATACAGGAGGTTTCCTTAATGGGTTAATGTTCACCCTTTGTTTCTTTTCTTTGGTCTTCTGTGGCTCAAATAGAGTCAATCATTTTTTCTGTGATTTTGCTCCTTTAGTTGAACTTTCCTGTTCTGATGTCAGTGTCATTGCAGTTGCTCCTTCATTTTCTGCTGGTTCTGTTATTATTTTCACTGTGTTTGTCATAGCCGTTTCCTACATCTACATCCTTATCACCATCCTGAAGATGCGCTCCACCGAGGGACGCCAAAAAGCCTTCTCCACCTGCACTTCCCATCTCAGTGCAGTCACTCTATTCTATGGGACAGTTACATTTGTTTATGTGTTGCCCAAGTCCAGCTACTCCACTGACCAGAACAAAGTGATATCTGTGTTCTACATGGTGGTGATCCCCATGTTGAACCCCCTGATCTACAGTCTCAGGAATAATGAGATTAAGGGGGCTCTGAGGAGAGAGCTTGCTAGAAAAATCTTTCCATAATTGTGTCTGTTATTGTGTATTGTTTTGTACAGTAATAATAGCCAATCATATTTGAAGGTAATTGTGTCTGTTCTGAAAATATCCATGACACATTAGCATGTGTTGTGTTGTTGCATGTGTCGTGCTTTACAGCAAAGATAGAGTTTCAATGTTTAAATGATAGAGTGAAAAAGAGGCCAATGGTGATTTACCTTTATTTTATCTTTTGAATATTATTATTACCTTTAAGTGGTTATACAAAGGAGTTGCCATTCAACAAAACAGTTTATGAGCACAGTGCCTCTTTAATCATTGTCACCCTCTCAACGTTCTTATCCATCCTTCCCATCACTTTTCTTTGTCTTTTTGTGTATTAAAATTTGGGTGCTATTTAGCAAAGCAGTTTCTGTACACAATACATCTTGATCTGTGTCATCGCTTCAACAATTTCACCCCCACTTCAACCCACCTCTTCCCTTATTTTTCTTAATTTTGTGGTATGTAAAATGAAGTATTGACTGCATTCTTCCCGCTTTCTCCTCTTCATTCATCTACTCTCATTTCGACTCCACCCCCGTGAATTACCTTTAATAAAAGTAAATTAAATTTATAATTAAATACACAGATGATTTTTCCATGAAACCAAATTTGCTAAAAATCCTTTTCAGCTTGTGTGAATATTTTTAAAGATGTTATTCCATGCTGTATGTGTACTTAAAAAATACCTTTTATATTTCAAACCTTAAATCTTTCCAAAGATCCATGAGTTTGTTTTTAGTCCTTTAGCCTGGTGCTTATGAGAGGTGATGGAAATTTTGAAAGATTTTGCCTGATGAGGGTTCATTAGTTCATTGGGGTAGCCTGTCACAGCAAAAATTATGACCCAGTTCCCTTCTTTTTCTCTTTTGCTTAGTGAGCATGAGGTGAGTAGTTTTACTGTACCATATATTCCTGGCACAATGTGTCACTTTACACCTAGTTCAGAGTCATGGAGTCAACTTACAGACTAAAACCTCCAATATCATTGTGCCAAAATGAGCCTTTGCTCTCTTCAGGGTGGTCATTTCATGTATTTGTTACAGTGACAGAAAGCCATCCAAGCCCTTCATCCTGTGAACTGTGTTCATTTCAACACTTGCTATCCTGAGTTAAAACATGGTAACTGTAGTCTTGGATTGATACATTGCAAGGAAAATGTGAGGGTAAATATTCCTGGAAATGTGTTTCTTCTAGAAAGGTTATCTTTAAGGAATGGACTCTGAGGGTATACAACATGTTGGTCTGTGTTCTTGGCCTTTTGGTCTCTGATTATGGAGTCCTTAGGAAAGGAGAGCCACCTCCGATTAATCTGCAAATGCTTGTGTCTGGTTAAAACAGGTTAGTTCTCTGCTGGAATGGATGGGGGTTCCTGAGTTTCTAAGTACTGAGTGAATCAGAAGCAAACAATCATTTAGAAGACAGAGTCCTGCTTGCAATATGATGACAGTGAGGATGTCACAAGAAATGTTCATGTTGACTTCATGGCTGGATGCATGGGGCTGTTCAGGCTCCTAGAACAGACTTGTCTCTCTTTCCCTTGACATGGTTAATATCACTGGAGAGACACTAGCTGCCTTTATATGCTGTCAACCATAACATCTATTTCCTTTTTATGTCCCCTTTAATGTTCAGAAATAAATTTTATTATTTTTTGTAGATAGAACCACAGGCATAAATCTTTAAATTCATTCACTTAAGAAATAAAGAACAAAAATTGATTGTGTATAACACAATTTCAAAGAATATCATAAATATATGTCCATCTAAAATGTATTTTTTTGTTAATTCATGGTTAGTGGTTATTATTTTATGCATGAAACTTCCTTTTGGCTATACTACAAAGAAACTATTTCTCATATTTATCTTGATCTTTTACATTTTGTCATTTACATTTTGATCTTGGATACATTTGGAGTTAACTGTTTATTATGGTGTGATGTAAGTAAGGGCTGTGTTATTTTCTCCCAGGTGGAGAGGCAGCTGTTTCAATGACAATTACTAGGTCCATATTGGGGTCTTTGTTGGCAAGACTGTTACAGGCGCTGTAGGGAATATGGATTTTCCCTGATCTCGGCGTGACTAGTCCGTCTGCATCATCTTTACCTCTAAGACTGCTGCTGGGATGCAGGTCCACTGTGAGGTTTATACATGATGGGCCTGTTATCCCATCAGTGAACAGCAGCGGCTTCCTGTGGGCCCCTAGGAAGGCTACTATTTGATGATTGGATAAATCCCTGGGAATTCAGTACTGTTGCAGTGTGTGGTTGAAAGATGCTGAGGATGAACTATACAACTACTTCAAGGTCCATAGCTGAGATAAGCTGAGATTGACAGGTGTGTTTCTAGAAGCATAATGTGTGTATCTCCAATTGCTTATTAGTGCTTGTACTTGGAATGAAATGGAGAGTAACCGGGGTTGGTTTACGAGCCATTTCAAGATCCACAATTGGATCTAGTTCTGTGACTCACCTTATAGGGGAAAATATTTTCATGGCTTTATGTGGAATCACATTTTCTCTTTTTGGTCCAGAAAAATTCTGGTTTAGGGTAGAAACTGATGAATGTGTATATCATTATGAATCACATTGAGATTTTGATCATGGGAATTGTAAAAACAAATACTGTAGGGATGATGAGCTGTGTCAAGCACTTAAAGTACTTAGCATACTGCTGAGTGGAATGTGCATGGGCAAACTTATCAGAAGGGCTTCTCAAAATGTTTTACCAAGTGGTGGGAAGAGTCTCAAGATATTTGAGAAAAGGACAATCATGTGTACAGAATTATCTTATTTTATTCTACATTAAAGTGGTAATTAACTCAAAGTAATAATTTCCCTCTTTACTATTGTGTCCTCCAAATCCAAACTCCATTTCAGTCCGACTGAAAGGCTCCTTCAATGGTCAAATACTTTGTCACCATCATGCTAACCCCAATTAAGCAGAAAAGATTTCTGTGCCAAATATTAGTTATAGCTTGGAGAATCCAAGGGCTCTGTCCTTCACTCTTATTATAAAAAAGAAAAAGAAGGACACTATCATATCAATGTCCCTTTGGGACATTCAGGCCAGCCAGGCCTTACTTAATGAGTCACCTAGTTCCAAAAGTCATTTCTGTACAACAAATGCAAGGACCCTTCTCTCAAAGGGACTGACAGTAGTACTCCTAGAGGATTCACCATGTTGGATGAAAGCCTTCTTTTCTCTATCACCATGCATACCGACATCAACTGTCGGCCTCACTACACATAGGTAACCATGTTGCTTGACCAATGGTTCATGCTGTCAAGTACTTGGCCCCCAATTATTGGTATAATTAAAAGGGATGTATCTAATTTTAAAGTTATGATTGGAATTCAGCATCACTAATTCTTCTTCTAAGTGGTAAGTACCAAGATTTTGTTAAGGTTTGTTATTTGTTCAAGATTGAAAATAAAAGAACTGCCTTAAACAATTTTGACTCTGGATTCCCTGTGGAAAGGGAATGTTCAGAAAGGGAGATTCTGTGTATTGGCCAGTCTGGTACCCACAGACTAGTCTACAAAGCAGACTCCAGGTAGTGTGTGTTGTCTGTGGCCAACCATTTCTAGACTTGAGCAGTTAAGACTGTGAAGGGAAATAAGAAGAAACAGCCTTCTATTTAGGATCAATAAGGTCATGGTCTAATCACAAGTGACATAGAAGCACATAATCACTGAGTGGTCAGAGTCCTTGACCCAGGTGGAAAAGCACAAAACCATAATAGAGAAGTTTGGACTTTAAATGTCCAACAGAGAAGAAACAAAAAGCAAATACCAGCCACTCAACCTATTCTGTATACAAATGACACATCCTAGATCTAAGAAGACATCAGATGATACTTTTCCTGTCTTACTTTGGATTTGCTGGGAAAATATAAACTATTGAAAGAAAAACTATACTTTAATAAAATTTTGTGCATGTATGAAAGTAGAATAATTAAGTCGAATAACATTGTTTCAAGAAGGGAGCACAATTCAAAGGGGTTGAAAGTTTCATCACTAGGTTTTTTTTTTTTTGTCAGTTGTGGGGTTTGAACATAGGACCTGGGTACTATTCCTGAGCTCCTTTTGCTCAAGGCTATCATTCTACCACTTGAGCCACAGCATCACTTCTGGTATTTGAGTGGTTAATTGGAGATAAGAGGCTCATGGACTTTCCTGCATGGCTGGCTTTGAACTGTGATCCTCAAATCTCAGCCTCCTTAGTAGCTAGGATTATAACATGAGCCACTGGTACCCAGATTACTAGATATTTTTAATTCAAGAATAAAACAGTTACTGGTGAAATTTAAAAAAAGAAGCAAGCAAAGCAACCCAATATAAATAATGTCAATTTGAGTACCTCAAAAAAGTGATACCTACAATACAAAGTAACAATAGCATATTAACCTTTGGAATCAGAGAAGACATTGAAGAGAAAGTATTCCTGAATTATGAAAAGGTTAGTTGACAGATGTCACTTGAGAGTGATCTAATAGTGGCTTTTCCAATCATGGTGAGGGATCCAAAGCTTTAATCATGTATTAGTCATTATTGTATAGTTCTATGCATTTCACTGAAGAGGTAAAGCCCTGGATTAGAGTTCTCCCTCTGAAGAAGTCTCTCTGTCTCTGTATATTTTCTCTCTTTCTCCATCTCTCTCTCTCTCTCTCTCTCTCTCTCTCTCTCTCTCTCTCTCTCTCTCTCTCTCTCTCTCTCTCTCTCTCTCTCTCTTTGTCTCTCTCCTGGCCACCACCCCCAAATGGGGGTGACTTTCTAGAAATGGAATGGCAGAATCCCTTCTTCCTGTGTTCACTTGTGAGTGTATTTTCAAACAGTAGTTTTTGTCCCTCTATTCTCTAAGTTGAAGTGTCTTCCCAGGTTCAAGTGGGACTAGGTTGTGGCTGGAGACTGGTGCTACTTTCCTAACCTCTGGTGGATATGTAGCTCAGTATCAGAGTACTATCCCAGTGTATGCTAAGTATATGAGCCAGGCCCCCATCCCCGCCAACAAAAGAAAACAAAAACCTCATCACCTGCAGCAACAAAACTACTACACACGGTAAGAAAATATAGAATAAATGTAAATATATAAACAAAATAATTTCAAACTAAAGATAAGAAGAGTAAATAAAGCAGGAAATAGATAAAAGTGACAAAGAGGCTAGAAGAGAAATTCATAATTGAAAAGAGGAGAAAAGGAAAAATAAAAACCAGAACCATAACGAAGGAGTCTTCATTCCTTAGCTCTTTCCCTGTGGTTATCCCCAGCTGACTTGAAGGGATGATTGTAGGGTGAAGCGTTCTGGAGTTCCTCCCACTTCTTTTTCAGCTTGGAAGAAGTTTGTTTCTAGACTGTAGAAGTTACTAGACCTTGAAAGTAGACCTGCCTTATTTTTTAAATGATTGTTCTTAGTAGATATTTCCTTGACTTTCATTCTTTATATGTGGAGTTAATAATAAAGTAATTCAATTAAAAAAAATAAAGACGTGAGCCACTGGTGCCCACCTACCAAGCTTCTTTTTAACTTAGACGTCCTCACACTCCTTTCAAAGCATCATACTTCTTCTATCTGATATGATGGTGGAAATATTTTAAATTGAGGGGATGGGTAGGGTTAGATAGATGGGAGGAGGGGGAGAAGGATGGAAGAAATAACATTGGCCAAGATTCAGTGAGCAGATAAATTGAAACCCATTTGTACAACTACTTAAATAATAAAAATAATTGAACAAAGCTTTGTTAGGTGAATTTCAGCTTAAATGTACTTCCCCCATTGTATTTAGTAGCATGGGTGACAGATATAAGAATGTGGCTTAGTGGTGGAGGGCTTGCTTAGCATGCATGAGGCCCTGGGTTCAATTCCTCAGTACTACACAATCAAAAAAAAAAAAAAAAAAAAGAAGGGCTGGGAATGTGGCTTAGTGGTAGAGTGCTTGCTTAGCATATATAAAGTCCTGGGTTCAATTCCTCGGTACCACATAAATAGAAAAAGCCAGAATTGGTGCTGTGGCTTAAGTGGTAGAGTGCTAGCCTTGAGTAATGAAGCTCAAGGACAGTGTCCAGGCCCTGAGTTCAAGCCCCAGGAATGGCAAAAAAAAAAAAAAGAAAAGAAAGAAAAGAAACAAATTAAATGGCTCAAGTTAAGGTTACCATCTTATAACAGAAGTTCAAAACTATTTCTGAATAGCAAAACAACCTGGGAAATAATCTTCATGTATGAGACAATTTGTTATATACACTTTAGTAAATATTGAAGAAATAATAGAGAACAATGCATAAATACCTAGATAAAATGAAAAAGAAAGAAATTAGCCATTGGATAATTGACAAGTCTTGAAAGATATTTTTTATGTATGAATTAAATCACTCCATATCTACTCTAGACCTTAAAGCAACACTCTGATGTTCCTGAATTAACATTAGAATCTCCAGGTGTTTCATAATTATCTGCAACAGGGGAAAACCTCTTTTTTTAAAAAAAAATAGCTATATAAGCATTATGACTTTAAATTGTTATGGAAAGAGAACTAAACTATTTTCCTTTCAAGAGCGAAGACGTAGACTTTCATGAGTGAATCTGACTTCATGTTTTCATTTACTGTTTGAGAACATTTCCTTCTGGAAAGGGGCTTGCATAGTACAGAGACAGGGAAGGTGGATTCAAGCAATTTTGGCTGACTAGTGCTGTGTCTATCAGTTTAATATAAGTTTAATGTCTCTCAGTTTATTGATCCAAATTACTAGAATTTCTTGTGTAAATCTTTGAGCACTATTTGTGCTTGGCACCTTGACAAAACATAGGCTTTGAGTCACTTTGGATACTTGTTGACATTTCAATAATCAAGTAGGAGATTTAAAAATGTAAAGAGGGGCTGGGGATATGGCCTAGTGGCAAGAGCGCTTGCCTCGTATACTTGAAGCCCTGGGTTCGATTCCCCAGCCACCACATATACAGAAAATGGCCAGAAGTGGCGCTGTGACTCAAGTGGCAGAGTGCTAGCCTTGAGCAAAAAGAAGCCAGGGACAGTGCTCAGGCCCTGAGTCCAAGGCCCAGGACTGGCAAAAAAAATAAATAAAATAAATAAATATAAAAATGTAAAGATGTAAATATATTTGCATAAAGACTTACTTTGTTTATGCATCTGAGTGCTTTAGACTCAAAGCTTTAGGGAAAGCTTGGCATGGCTGTTCAGAAAATTTGGTGTGAGGATCAACCTTATTGACTCCTTAAGTGCCAAGTCTTTACATTGTGTAGCTATGTATTTGGTTGAAAATAAATATTTCATGGAATGAAATCCCAATTGCAAGCCATTTTTTAAAGTAGGAAGTGATTTGATTTATTTGAGCAAACCTAGTTTAATCATATACTGAGTATCAAACATGTTTCCTCCCATAGGATGACAGTGTTTATTTCAAACTGCTTTGTCAAACACTGTTTTAACTGTATGAATATAGAGCCTTATTGAAGATAACTTTACTTATAACTCTAAGTCAAATTTTCTCTCTGCTTATAGCATCAATACCATCTCGCTAAAAATTATGTTTGAATTTAACTGATATTGTGAAGTACAGAGTAGCCTAGGTGACTAACACATTAGCTAATGGAAGCTTTTGCCTACTTATCAATGGCAGTGTGAGACTCCACTGTAATTATTACAGGAACAGGCAATCGGACTTCTTGAAGTCCCTATTCTGATTGGAATAATTTCTACATAACACTGTGAAAGCTACATAAAGTCTTTCAGTGTCTGTTAGCTCATCTGTAAAATAATAGTGAAAAATGATTTTTAACAAATGGAATAATATAAATACCTATATTTGTGTACTTGTGTCTCCAACCCATGCTTTTTATTTAGAAGCATAAAACAAATATTAGCTATTACCCCATGGCTTCTTAGCAAAAAGTGATGTAGCTCTTTTTCCTGTAAACTCAGCCTTCATTTTTATTATTCTTATCCACTTGTATGTTCATTTTTTTTGGCTATAAAGAAAATATATACTACATGAATAAACTTTTCTGCTACGATGAATTTAAAAATTCAGGGTGGACTTATCAGTGCATGGAAATAAGAACTGGTATTTGAACATATATGCTTATTTGCCTTATTTTTGTTGTTATTATTATTAATTATTATTATTTCTTTTATAGCTTTCCCCCCAGAGCTTAGGACTGAATTCAGAGCCTTGCACTTGCCAGACAAGTGCTCTTCCACTGAGCTAAATCCCCAGTCTCTTGAATATATATGTTTTTTAATGTCATTCCACACATGTCAAGGAAAATGAAATCTTTGTATTTATGTATGTTTTATCACAGGATTGTCTTGGCAATGACCACATTATGTAATGGCTTCCCTGGAGCACGAGAATCACACTGCAGTGAGAGAGTTCATTTTATTGGGCTTAACCCATGACCCAATTCTTCGAGTCATCCTCTTTACCACAATCCTATGCATGTACTTGATGATTATATTCGGAAACCTTAGCACAATTCTTCTTATCAAAGTCTCTACTCAGCTCCATCATCCTATGTACTTTTTTCTGAGCAACTTGGCTTTTGCTGACATAATTTTTTCATCATCTGTCACACCCAATATGCTTGTTAATTTTCTGGTGTAGAGAAATACAATCTCTTATTTTGGATGTGCCATTCAGCTTGGTACAGCCATTTTCTTTGGCACGGTGGAGTGCTTCCTTTTGGCTGTCATGGCCTATGATCGCTTTGTGGCTATCTGCGACCCCCTACTGTATTCAACCAAAATGTCCACACAAGTGTGTGTCAAGTTGCTTGTGGTAACTTATATAGGTGGTTTTCTTAATGATTGCTCTTTTAGCCTTTCTTTCTTTTCATTAGTCTTCTGTGGATCAAATAAAGTCAATCACTTTTTCTGTGATTTTTCTCCTTTGGTTGGACTGTCCTGTTCTGACGTCAGAGTCTCTGCAGTTGTTCCCTCGTTTACTGCTGCTCCATCATTGTCTTCACTGTGGTTGTCATAGCCGTCTCCTACATCTACATCCTCATCACCATCCTGAAGATGAGATCCACTGAAGGCCGTCAGAAGGCCTTCTCCACCTGCACCTCCCACCTGACTGCAGTCACTCTGTACTATGGGACCATTACATTCATCTATGTGTTGCCTAAGTCTTTGTACTCCACTGACCAGAACAAGGTGGTTTCTGTGTTCTACATGGTGGTGATCCCCATGTTGAACCCCCTCATCTACAGCCTCAGGAATAATGAGATTAAGGAAGCTTTGAAGAGAGAGATTGGGAGGAAAATATTTTCATAGGAACATCTGTTGTATTGTATGACTTCTTATAGTAATAATGTCTCATAATAATAAAAGAAAACTGAATGTCTATTGAAATGTCATTACAGAAAAGTGGTTTTCAGTCAACATAAAGGCTTAGAGTTTAGACAGCAGTAGACAAAAGGTCTGCAATGAGTTACCTTTACTAAAATTAAATTAAATTTATAATTAGGTGTACAAGCTTTTTCACATAAAATAAAATTTGCTGAAATACTTTTCAACTTTTAACCACACCTTCTCACAGATTGTTCTATGGTTTATGCTTAGGTTATTATACATTTTATAATTTGAATCATTTTACGTGATTTTTATAAGAAAGTAAGTTGATTGAAGAGCAATGAGCACTTTATTTTTTGTAGTACTAGGTTTTTTTTTTGTTGTTGTTTGTTTTTGTGTGTGTGTGTGTGTGTGTGTGTGTGTGTGTGTGTGTGTGTGTGTGTGTGTGTTTGCCAGTCCTGGGGCTTGGACTCAGGGCCTGAGCACTGTCCCTGGTTTCTTTTTGCCATCAAATACAGAATTCTAGAAATATAGTGAGGCTTCAAATCAGAATGGTTGTCACATGAAAACAAATACATACTTTTGGGGGGAAAAAGAAGAGCTAGTGTTGGTTAGAACTTAAGTTTGTACAGCAATTGAACTTAGTGTAAGAAACAATATGAAAGTTTCTTAAAACATGAAATGTAGAAGTGCTGTCTGGTTTTGGCATACTATTCTTGGACAAATGCAAGTTTGCATACAACAGACAGCTGAGAAAACTGAAAATAGCTTTACATAAAGTTTTCATTAGGGTTTTGAGAAGTCTAAAAACACAGGAAATTTTAGAGACTTAGATTCTTGTACTTCAATAAGTGTTCAAATTTAATAAGATTTACATTTATTTGCATAGGGTAGAGAAAGGGGGACTAAAAAATCCAAAGAGGGAAGGAAAATAATTACAAAACTAAAAACAGGAATTAATCAAGTAGAGAATGGAGGAGGTGATATTGTTCATAAAGAAATGTACTCAGTACCTGACTAATGTAACTCTAACCCCTCTGTGCACATCACTTTTACAATAAAATTTTTAAAAAGAAATTAATCAAATGGAGAATGTTGGAAAACAGCCAAATACTTATTTCCTTACAGTGATATTTATTGGCTTGTTATGTAAAAATGAAAAGCACAGATAATAAATAATAGGAAGATTCCTGGAAAGTCTAATATTAGATTCAATGGATCAGCTTGCAAGGGAAGGAAAACATTTTGATGTCTTGGTTGGAAGATATTTTCCCTTATTGAGTCTGATCATCATAGAAAGAAAATGACATAAATATATGGTGCAAGAACAAAAAGCGGAATTTGAGAGCAGACGATGATGAGTATGCTTAGCAAATCTGTATCATTGAGCTGCTCTACTTTCTGGAACTTGCCAAAACATCTGTAGAAATGAGGAGTCCTCATGTTAATTCTTAAGATGTAGGAAAGAAGATTGTGTGTGAATTGGGTCAGGTATATAATACCTTGATATACTGCCTGCTGACTCTTCTCAAAGCCTCAGAAAAGATTATTTAATTCTTCTACTGAGGGTGGGAGGAGAGTTTCAAGATAGCTTTAAAAGGGTCAGTTGCGTATAAAAATTTCTTTTTTTTAACTGAACAAACTCTATACTTTACTTTGCCATCGCTGTATATTTCAAAGGATTACATTTTCCTGAAAACTTTTAGAAATGTCATGCAAATAGATATTCTGCTAGGAATGTTTCCAGATCACTGTGCTATATAATGGGAATAAATAATACAAATAACAACATCACTTTCACAAAAGACCTCCCCACCCAAAGAAAAATCTCAAAGTGCTCACGAATTTTTACAACCATTGTACAAGGCACAGAAAACTTAAAAATGTACTTTCAGCCAAAAATTTCAAACATACAAGTAGTAAATACTGATTCCTAAAATATCAGTTTTTTATTCATTCTTTCCAACCCTAGCCCTCCCCTCCAAAATTTTAGCTGAGGAAGCCAAAGTAAAGAGATATACTTCAATCACAAACTATTCATGAAAGGAAATTATTTCCACAACTATTAAATGGCCATTCAAGCCAAATGGAAATCAAAATTATGGGAAAATAAACCAGAAAATCCAGCCTCTATTTTCAGGATTAAATATAAAACATAGAATTTTAGACCTAGAAATGACATTGCAAATTATCAACATCAAAGTTACTATACAAATACGCTTAAAATTAAGGAAACTTTTATACATATAAGAATAGGAATTTCTTGAATCATTTTATTTCATTCTTCTAGCCGTAAGTTATAGGATTAATTGCTCTTTTTAAATTCTTCTTTCTTTCAATTCCATTGCTTCTATTCAATTTTATTCAAAGGTTAATTTTAATTTGAAATGATTCTGGTATCATCATATGGGGCCCAAATAAATAGATAAGTCATTTATTCCAAATGTCAGGTAAGCTTCTGGGAAAACAAGCTTCTCCATTAAAAAAGAGAAAAAGAAGTCCAGAGGACATGGTACTAAGTAGATGTCCCTTTGGGAAAGGTCAGCCAAGCCTTAACGAGTCACTTTGTTTCACAAATCATTTCTGTACAAGAAACTCAAGGAGTTTGCTCTCCGAGGACCAGCAATCATAGCCCTATAGGATTTGTTAAGTCGGATTGGAGCCTTCTCTCTTATACTCTACATACAATGACCCATTGTTTCCCTCATTGCAAGTCAGTAACTATGTTCCCAAGGATGCATTCAATGATTCACATTGTTGAGGATTTGGTCCCTACTACTCACAAAAGTAAATGGAAAATATGTACATAATAAAGTTCAGTTTGGAATTGAACATTAACAATTTCCCTTCTAAAAGGTAAGTATAACATGGATTTTGTTAAGCTGAATTTTCATTTGTTGAAGAGGAAATTAAAAATAAAAGAACCAGTTCCCCACATATTAGCTCTGGCCTACATGGAAACTGCACTCAGCCCAAGAGGCTCAGTGCAATGGTAATTCTGGTTCTTGTAGATCAGTCTTCCCAGGAGAACCCAGGCACAGTGGATGGTTTGTAGCAGCCAAAACTATTGCTTGGTTTGAGCAGCGAAAGATATTAAAAGGAAGAAATTAGGAGAAATAGACTGTTAGTTTGGATAAGCTCACTGCCCTGTGTCCTTTAATCAGAATGGATCAATGCTTTGAGAAAAGAATATCTAAGCATTCAGTCACTGGTCCAGGTTGAGAAACACCATTGCCGACAGGAGTGAGTACTAGACCCTGAGTGTACATTGGAGATGAAGAAAAGGTTCAGATCAATCAGCATATTCTGCATATGAATGGCACGGCCCACAATTAAGAATGCATCAAATACTGCAGGTATTATCTTGAGGTGAAAAGCCTCTGACCTGTTGAAAGAGTTTGTACTGCTCAAGGAAGTTGATGGTGGAAAACCTAGTGATTCGTTATATGTATTTAATCAAAAATGCTACTTCACTCTGATATAAGAACAAATAACTCTGGAAGTCTTTACAGACTTATCATTTATTTAGAAATAAACGATTGGACCTGGGATCTCATATTATAGGCTGTACTCTTTGAAGTATGCTGCCAGCACATTTGTTTTTGAAAAAGGGTCTCTGTAAGTTTGCCCTGGGTTGTCTGGAATTCAAAATTCGCCTGTCTTATCTCTGGAGTAGTTTGGATAACTGGCCTGTGCCAAAACACCCAGTTTCATATCATGTCTTCTAATCGCAAAACAGCTTCACTATGGAATAATTATTTTCATTTTGTAATGATAAAAAGTGATATACATTGATTCCTATGTGCAAATAATTACTGCTGGTCTTTGGTAGGCCCAGGATCTGGGCTTTCTTGGGGTCTTGAGCTGGCTAGGTAAAGACATTATCAGTTCCTCATGCGGTCTCATCTCCATGACTGTGGTCAGGAGAAATGGACTCAGATGGCACCATGTGCTTACAGGGCTGCCCCAGGGAAGCCTGCCTGAGACAGCAGAGAACATGTTGCTCAGTACTTGGCTTCTTTCCTCAGACCAGATCTGTAAAAGAGGATTTGGAAGTATCTAAAAAGCATGATACTTGATTTTAGAAAAGGGAAGGCAGTGTATGGATAACAGCTGGGTTCAAAAACTTCAATGTTTCTATACAGAAAATAGATGAGCTGTGCCATTAAATTCATTGTGAGTAATTGGTAAAATGAAGAACAGATTTTTTTCAATGATAGAGCTAACATCAAAGACAGTAGGAAGACTGTTGTTAGTTTAAAGATGTTCAGTAAAGATCCATCAAAGGGACAGCATATCATTTAATGCTATACTATGGCCTTGTTTGTGATCCTTTGGGTAAATGCCCAGACGTGAGGTTGCTGGATCAAAGGTGAGCTCTATGTTTAGTCTTTTGAGGAACATATATACTGCTTTCTAGAGTGGTTGGATAAGTTTGTATTCTAACCAACAGTGTAGTAGTGTTCCCCTTTGGCCACATCCCAGACATCATCTGTTCTTATTACATTTCTTTTTTTTTTTTTTTTTTTTTTTGCCAGTCCTGGGGCTTGGACTCAGGGCCTGAGCACTGTCCCTGGCTTCTTTTTGCTCAAGGCTAGCACTCTGCCACTTGAGCCACAGCGCCACTTCTGGCCATTTTCTGTATATGTGGTGCTGGGGAATCGAACCCAGGGCCTCATGTATATGAGGCAGGCACTCTTGCCACTAGGCCATATCCCCAGCCCCTTATTACATTTCTTGATAATGGCCATTCTAACTGGTATGAGGAGGAATCTCAATGTTGTTTTTGTTTTTCTCTTTTCTATTTAATTTTATTGTCAAGGTAATGTACAGAGGGATTACAGTTACATATGTAAGGTAATGAGTACATTTCTTGTCAAACTTATTACTGTCTCACTCATTTTTCTCCCACCTTTACTTCTTCCCAATCCCCACCCCCCACCACACACTCATCCTGAGTTGTACAGCTAATTTCCAACATATTGTCTTGTGGGTATCACTGTTGCCTTGGTTCGCCTTTTATCCTTTGTCTCACCATTGATGATTCCCTTCTTTTCCCTAATTCAGATAAACATGTATACAGTACCAAGGGTACCAAAATCAAATGCAGTGACAACAAGGACTAAACCATAGGGAAGATAAACAAAAGAAAAAGAAAGAATTTCATATAGTACATCACAAATAACAACAATGATAAACCACTTGTTTCCATATCTTGGAGTTTATTTTGCTCAGCAAATAAACTCCAAGGTCATATGTACATAGTCATTGAGCCATTGTGATCCTCGAGGACTATCCTATACATGTACTTGCTAGCTATATCCTTTGCCGTGCAGAATCTCTGAAGCTTTATGCAGTCCCATTTGTCTAGCCTTGCTTTTTTTTTGGCCAGTCCTGGGCCTTGGACTCAGGGCCTGAGCACTGTCCCTGGCTTCTTTTTGCTCAAGGCTAGCACTCTGCCACTTGAGCCACAGCGCCACTTCTGGCTATTTTCTGTATATGTGGTGCTGGGGAATCGAACCCAGGGCCTCATGTATATGAGGCAGGCACTCTTACCACTAGGCCATATCCCCAGCCCCTAGCCTTGCTTTTATTTGCTGTGTTTCTGGGTCTTATTGAGAAACTCTCAACTGTGTCAAGAAACCCTGACACTAGGATACTTTTGCAGACATTGGTGCTGATATCTATACTTCTGGAAATGTATAAAATGCTAAGAATTACAGTAGTGTTTTTAGCAAAAATTATGTTCCTATTGAAATTACAACGAGTAATATTTTTTCCTGTGAGTAGAAAACCATAGCATCATGTTAACATGGCTCTTGGAAGGTATGATGCATGTACAATAGAGAGACTCCTTTGGAGAAATAATTGAAGATGGATTATGAAGTTCCAGCAGGAACATACTAAATAGTTTGACATTTGACATCTTCCATTATAAAGGTTACAGAAACATGGAAATATTTGGTTGATAATGTTAAGTAAAAATGGAAATTAAGCATGGAATTTATAATGTTTATATATAAATATAATTATATATCCCCACATTAAAATAATTTAAAATAGACTATGAGGCATAATAACTTTAATAATAAATCTAGATTCACAGGAATGAATTTTGCTTAGCTGCTATATAATAGAGAGGACAATAAAAGAAAATATATGTAGAAAGGATTTACAGATCATTTGGCCTTGCCTAAAAGGGTTGAAGTTTAGCTGAAATGAAAGCCAAGGTAAGATGGACATAAATTTCAAACATGAAAATAATTCTTGTTTAAATAAGTTTTATTTTATAAAACAGACATGCTGTAAAATTATTTACATTCTTAGAGGTTTTCATATTTACTCCTGTGACCTTTTTAGAAATAGTTTTTACTGAATCTTTACTATGGCTGGCATAGTTTTAAAGTTTCTTTTCTAGTTAATTTGTTGTTATTGTCACAGGGATGCTCCAAAGCATAGTAAGTTTGTCTGTGTTCCAACAAAAATCATAAACATGGAAATGCTCTAAGCTCTTTCATCACAAAACAGCAAACACCCAGGCACTGGTGGCTCACACGTATAATCCAAGCTACTCAGGAGGCTGAGATCTGAATTCAAGGACATTTCCCAGGCTCTGAGTTCAAGCCCCATGACGACAAAACAAAACAGCAAAGAGTTGAACAAATCAGTGCCTGATAGGGCACAGTTTGGTTTAATATTTTCATCATTAAAAATCCTAGATATAAACCCACCTACTTCATTTGATATACTGCTTTAAGAGAAATGACTAAGAATGATCATTTCAAATTTATTACATTTGGCTATATTATTCTTCTGATATTGGATGCAATTTGCATGATTCTGATCTTGCACACACTACACCTAAATGAACACTGGTATGTTAACACTTTTGTTTACATTGGCACTTCATAAATGTTAAGAAAATAAACCCATCATATTTATAGGTGCATTCATGAAATTTTAACCCCAGGTTTGTCTGGTAGTCCCTTCATCATCTGATGGATTCCCTGGTGGATAGGAACCACACTGCAGTGACAGAGTTCATTCTATTGGGCTTAACACATGATCCAATCCTTCGAGTCTTCCTCTTCATCATCATCCTGGGCATCTACCTGGTGACCGTATCGGGAAATCTCTGCACAATCCTTCTCATCAGAGTCTCCACTCAGCTCCACCACCCCATGTACTTTTTTCTGAGTCACTTGGCTTTTGCTGACATGTTCTTTTCAACTTCTGTCACACCCAACATGCTTGTTAACTTTCTGGTGGAGAGAAATACAATCTCCTATCTTGGATGTGCCATGCAGCTTGATGGGGTCATTTTCTTTGGGACAGTTGAAGGTTTCCTTCTGGCTGCCATGGCCTATGATCGCTTCATGGCCATCTGCAACCCACTGCTGTATTCAACCAAAATGTCCACACAAGTCTGTCTGCAGTTACTTGTAGTAACCTATATAGGAGGTTTCCTTAATGCTTTCACCTTCACACTTTCTTTCCTTTCTTTAATCTTCTGTGGATCAAACAGAATCAATCATTTTTTCTGTGATTTTGCTCCTTTAGTTGAGCTCTCCTGTTCTGATATCAGTGTCTTTGCAGTTGTTCCCTCCTTTACTTCTGGCTCCATCATTGTGGTCACAGTGATTGTCATAGCCGTCTCCTACATCTACATCCTCATCACCATCCTGAAGATGCGCTCCACGGAGGGGCGCCACAAGGCCTTCTCCACCTGCACCTCCCACCTCACTGCCGTCACTCTGTTCTATGGGACAGTTACATTTGTTTATGTGATGCCCAAGTCCATGTATTCCACTGACCAGAACAAGGTGGTTTCTGTGTTCTATACTGTGGTGATTCCCATGTTGAACCCCCTGATCTACAGTCTCAGGAATAATGATATTAAGGAGGCTCTCAAAAAACAGCTTAGTAGGAATATATTTTCCTAGTGAGGTGTGCTAGCTTTTAGAATTTTATAGTAATAATATCCCAAAAATATAATAAGATATTGAGTGTCTGTGCTTAAAATATGGTAGAACGCATAAAAATAAGGTAATAACTATCCAGATTAGCTTGTGGATTCAATATTTGTGAGGATTTCTTCCTATGAAATTGCTATCAAAGCAGCATGAAGTTTTCTCAAAAGACTAAACATAGAGCTCCCCTATGACCCAGCAATCCCATTCCTGGGCATTTACCCAAATTACCACAAGCAAGGCCACACTAAAGCTACCAGCACAACTATGTTCATTGTAGCACGAATTCCCAAAGCTAAGATATGGACCCAACCCAGAAGGCCCTCAGTAGATGAATGGATCAAGAAAATGTGGCATATATGCACAATGGAATTCTATCAGAAAGAATACCATTGCTTCATTCATAAGTAAATGGAAAGACTTGGAAAAAGTCATGCCAAGTGAAGTAAGACAGACCCAAAGAAACATAGATTCTATGTTTTTCCTCATTGGTAATAATTAGTACATATCTAAGATAGTCCTAGTAGAGGATCACAGTAGCTCAATGATTATGTCCATATGATCATATAAAATGATGCTAAGTGATATGAACTACAAGATATGGAAACAGTGGTTTTTCTTTGTTGTTATTTTTAATGTATTATGTGAACTTATTTCTTTTTTCTTTTGTTTATCTTCCCTTTGATTTAGCCCCTGTTGTCACTGTATTTGATTTTGGCACCATGGGTATTGTATATGCATTTATCTGAATTAAGGAAGGGAAGGGGAACATCAAAACGGTAAAACAAAGGACAAAGGATGATCCAATGCAACAGTCATACTTACAAGTCAACATGTTGTAAACTAACTGAACAACTTTGGGGGAGGGCATTAGGGAGGAGGAAATGTGGGAGAAAAATGAGAGAGGAGGTAAAAAGTTGGACAAGAAATAGACTTACTGCCTTGCATATGTAACTGTAAACCCTCTGTACATCACCTTATCAATAAAACTAAATTTAAAAAAGGAAATTGGGTGCCTGTGCTTAAAATGTATCTATGGATATGTCCTTCGCTAGTATGGGGCTTTTCAAGAATTATGAAGGCTTACAGTTTTTAATACACAGAATGTGAGAGGCTCATAGTTCTTTTTAACAAAAGGGAATTAACCTTGTACTATAGAACACAAATTGACTTACATTAAACAAAATATACGGTAAATACTTTTTTCTATTTTCTTTAAAACTGTTCTGTGGTATTAAGGTTTTTATAACTTGTTACTTTTTTATCTTAAGTGCCCCCAAAGGCTTTTGTGCTATATGGTTTGCTCTATATAAGGATACTATTGGAGATCGTGGAAACGCTCAGAAATTGAGTCTAGTGGTGGTTGTTTAATTGATTGCGACCTTGCCTCAAATAGAATAGTGGGACCTCAGGCTCTTTTTGAATAATTCTTTGTATACTCTGAGCAAATAGGTGAGTGGGTTTGCTCTACTGGGTTTCTCCAAAGACCCAAAGTAGGGAAATCATCAGTGATTGCAACCTTCTAAAACTGTATACCCAAATCAACATTTTTTTTTCCATTTGCAAGGGGATTCTCTCAGTCTCATGTTACAACAATAGAATGCTTAGGCCATATTCGTGTTAACCACAGTTTATCATGAGATAGATGTGAGAACTGTAGATATGACTTAGTACATTTCAAGAGACATGATAAAATACTACCAGAGTTTAACAAAGCTTGGAGATAGGGGATTGGCATCATACAACCATATAATACTTGTCTGTATTCTGAGCCTCCTATGCAGGCCTAATAAAGAGGTCACTGTAGAAGAATAGAAGGTACCTCCTTGATTAATCTGAGAATTCTACTCGGCTCCAAACAGGTGAGTTCCTGTGCTGGAATGCTCAGATTCCCTTAGATTCTAAGGACTCAATGAAAGAGAAAATGCACAATAATTTCCAACAAGAGAGCCAAGCTTCTAGTGATACTAAAATACCCAAATTTAGAATGACTTCATGATCAGACCTGTTGGGGTCCATCTTCCCCCTAGATGGAAGGGGCCTGAGGCACCTCCCCCAGCTGGGGAATGCAGCCCTTCCATCCTCCCTACATTGGAATCTGGAGAAACCGGTCCGATAAGAGACCCCCGACCTAGCTGGCAGCCAGCCTGGCGTCTACCAGCCCCGCCCTGGAGGTCGAGTGACGTAGCCCCTTGGAGGTCAAGTGACCAGCCCCTTGGAGGTCACCTGACAGCTCGCGGCCTATGGGAATCCTGGCCAACCCCCTTTCCCCCGGATCATCTACCCTTGCCCCTCTCTCAATAAAGTTAGTTCGCTCTCAGAAGCTGACTCCGTGGTCTATGTCCGTTGCTTCCAGAGTAGGATAGCGGTCACATTACCACGCGGGTCGCGCGCCCGCCAGGACGGAGACATCCCCACGTCTCACCCCGACAAACCTGCAGGCCGAGGGTCGGGGGAGAAGGCGATGAGAGGATAATAAGAGAGAAAGAAGTGAGCACTTGAGCCGGAGCAGAGAGAAAACACTCCCCACACAGACCCACATGCTACCTAGGGTTCTAGATCAGAGTTAATATCTGACCCTTGAAATTGTGACTCTGCAGGAGAAACTTAAATCCATGTTAGTGTGAGGAAAGCCATATTATTTACTTCTCTTTCTTTTTCATTTTAGAAAATAACTTTTTTGGGGGGATGTCCATCTTTTCATTGATTCACTTACACGTCCATCCATTCACACATTTTATTGAGCGATTCTAGTATTCCAGGGGCTGACCTAAATTATTGTGGTTACAATTAGCACATAGTTGAAGATGGAATTTAGGATCCAGAGAAGACTTTTAGATAAATCATACAGATGAGGAAAATTCAAAATAAATCCCTTTGAGATATTCAGCTTATGGAAACTGGTATTTTTGCAAGACATATTTTCACAAAATTAAGGATAAGGAAACTGTAAATCATTTAGTGATTCAAATAAAATTGATGATATGAAAGGAATTATAGAGGGCCTCTGCATCATTTGATCTGTAAGATGTAAATTTAAAAAATTTTAATAACTTTAAAGATACGTTTTGCAATATCTTTTGACTTATTCACTGATGGTGATTAATAAGAATGTGTGTTGCTGGGTACTGGAGGCTCATGTTTGTAACCCTAACTACTCAGAAAAGCTGAGATGTGAGGATTGTATTTCAAAGCCAGCACGATTAGAAAAATCTGTAAGACTCTTCTCTCCAATTAACCAGATAAAAGCTGGAAGTGAAGGTGTAACTTAGGTGTAGAGGGCCGGCCTTGGATAAAAAAGCCAAGTGAGAGCTAGAAGCTCTGAGATCAAGCCCTGGAGCGCGTGACCATGCATGTACACACACACACACACACACACACACACACACACACACACACACGATTACAACAAATCTGTGGAAAGGTAGGTATCCTCTTTCTTATTATGGTAATAGCTGTATTCGTATTACATGGATTTATAGAAATATACACATTATATGAAGCAATTTTCAGGTGTTGTGTAAAATCATTTAAAAAATAGAGCCTGATTAATTATTGCATGTAAATATGTACCTTTTGATGTCTTTGTTTAAAATACTTCATATATGTTCAAGAAAATGAAATGATCATATTTAAAAGAAACACTTTCATGCACTCTTTCATCCTCGATTTGTCCTGGAAGCAACTCCATTGTCTGATGGATTCCCTGGTGGAGGGGAACCACACTGCAGTGACAGAGTTCATTTTATTGGGCTTAACACAGGATCCAGACCTTCGAGTCGTCCTCTTCATCATCATCCTGGGCATCTACCTGGTGACCGTATCTGGAAATCTCTGCACAATCCTTCTCATCAGAGTCTCCACTCAGCTCCACCACCGCATGTACTTTTTCCTCAGCCATTTGGGTTTTTCTGACATGATATTATCTTGTTCTGTCATGCCCAATATACTGGTTAACTTCCTAGTGGAAAGGAATTTGGTCTCTTACCTTGGATGTGCCATCCAGCTTCTTAGAGTAATTTTCTTTGGAACGGTCAAGTGCTTCCTTTTGGCTGCCATGGCCTATGATCGCTTTGTGGCCATCTGTGACCCGCTGCTGTATTCATCCAAAATGTCTTCACAAGTCTGCCTACAGTTACTTGCAGTAACCTACATAGGAAGTTTTCTTAATACTTCCTCCTTTACTTTTTCCTTCTTTTATTTTTTTTTGGTGCCAGTCCAGGGGCTTGAACTCACGGCCTGAGCACTGTCCCTGGCTTCTCTTTGCTCAAGGCTAGCACTCTGCCACTTGAGCCACAGCGCCACTTCCAGCTTTTTCTATATATGTGGTTCTGAGGAATCGAATCAAGGGCTTCTGTATATGAGGTGAGCACTTTACCACTAGGCCATATTCCCAGCCCATTCTTTTCCTTCTTTTCTTTTACCCTTCTTTGGGCCAAATCAAGTCAATCATTTCTTCTGTGATTATGCTCCTTTAGTGAAGCTCTCCTGTACTGATGTTAGTGTCCCTGCAGCTGTTCCCTCATTCACTGCTGGCTCTGTCCTTGTGTTCACAGTGACTGTCATTGCCATCTCCTACATCTCCTTCCTCATCACCATCCTGAAGATGCGCTCCACTGTGGGCCGTCAGAAGGCCTCTACCTGCACCTCCCACCTCACTGCGGTCACTCTGTTCTATGGAACCACTACATTTGTTTATGTGTTGCCTAAGTCTATGTACTCCACTGACCAGAACAAGGTGATATCTGTGTTCTACATGGTGATCATCTCATGTTGCCCCCTTCATTTACAGTCTCAGGAATAATGAGATTAAGGGGGCTCTGAAGAGAGAGCTTGGGAGGAAAATATTTTTATGTAGCAATAATGATCCATATACCTAATCATAAAAAGATAAAGAATGGTTGAAATATATTTGTTGACAAATAATTAGATAGTATGGAACTTTCTAGCAACTACAATATTTCCATTTTTAGAACACATAGAACCCAGGAGGTTCTAGAATACAAGAGCAAATTTGATCTTTCCCTTGGAACTGTGACTATTTCTAGAGAGATGCAATTTACCTTCCTATGCTGCCAGTTATCTCATTTATTTTCCTTTTATCTCCCCTCTTTCATTTGTACAAAACAAATTCTATGTTTCTACCAGTAGGATTAAGGACATTAAGTTTTTCATTCATTCATGCATCATTCATCTATTCCAAAAATGTTGACATTCTTGATACTTGGGTGTCTAAAGGCAGAGGAGCAAGAGTTCTAGGCCAATCAGGGCAAAGATAAGAACTCTATGTCCAAAATCAAAATAGAAAAAGGCTAGAGTTGTGCCTCAAGTGGTATAGCATTATATACAGGACCTGGGTTTGAGCTCCAGTGCTATTATGATAAATTGTACTTTAAAGTAACTTGGACAGAGACAAAGATGGTGGTTTGCTGACACATGGCATTTTCCTGTGTCTCTATGAACCAGAAATGAAAACTCAGACTTCATGGAAAGGCAAGAAGTTGGTAAGCTAGGGAAGGGCGGCAGTAAAAGATTTCACAGATGGTAGCTAGAAGAAATGAGGATTATCGAACTTTTTTTTTTTCTAGACCTGGAGCTTGGACTCAGGGCCTGAGCACTGCTCATGGCTTCTTTCTGTTCAAGGCTAGCACTCTACCACTTGAGCCACAGTGCTAATACTGGCTTTTTTGTTTATGTGGTGCTGAGGAACCAAACCTAGGGCTTTGTACATGCTAGGCAAGCACTCTACCACTAAGCCACATTCCCAGCAGAGGAATATCAAACTTTAAATCACTAAAAGAAATAATGACTCAGTACACTGGAAACTGTATATACTGGTATTAGAACTAGGGAAGTGAAAGGGAATAGCAAAATCGAGAGACAAAGGATAAAAAGACAAATGACTCCAAAAGCAATACTTGCAAAACCATTTGGTGTAAACCATCTGAACAACTCATGTGGGGAGAGGGAAAGGGGGAGAGAGGAGGGGGGAATGAGGGAGGAAGTAACAAACAGTACCAGAAATGTACCCAAGGCCTAACCTATGAAACTGTAACCTCTCTGTACATGACTTTGACAATAAATAAGAAAAAGAAAAGAAATAATGAAAAAAAAGTTAGCTTGGAGGGAGCCCAAACCATTGCTCATTTGCTATTCTACTCACTTGCAGAAAATTTCCCTGTGCGTATCTGTTCCTACAATGCCAAGGCTGGTTACTTTAATCAATTCCATGGAGATCACAAGTGAGACAAATGATAGTTTAAATGTTTTAAACACAAAATTAGCACTTACAAAAGAATACGGAATTGGGTTACCCACATGCCAGAACTCACGGAAGTAGGATCACACTCAGAAATTCTTTGCCATGACAGAATTAACAAGTCAGAAGAAAGTTTCGCCAACTTGGACTGTGGGATTTGTGTTCCTTTGGGATGCAAAGTTTGATTGACACTTGTGTTGTATATCCTTGGGATTAAGGGGAATTTTGAATAAACTAATTTTGCACAGATACATAGCCACAGAGTTCTAGGGAATCTCAAACCTTCAACTTATTTTTCTAAGAGATAGGAGGAACAAGTGATGTCTCAGGGCATATTAAATAGGCAACTAACCCAAGCCTCAGTGAATACAACTGAGCACAGAGAAAAATAAATAATAATGATTATCCAAAAGAAAATAGGGCACAAAACTTGAGAGCATGTAGAGACAATAAATGATGGAAACAAAATAGTAAGATTAATATAGATTATAACATAACTTTGAGAAGTTGAACCATTTTTTGAAATGGGTATAATCACAGAAAAACAAAAATAATGATGAAATAGTAGGTAGAACAGTTACACAATACTTCATAACTAAACTGTTTACCATCCATCCAGAATTAAACCAGGCATTTCTCTTTGGTGTAATCATCCCCAAAGACTTTTAGATAGGATTGTAAGTGATAGCAGAGTAGACAGCAACCTAGCTCTGAATCTCTGGGACCCTCACTGAAACTAATGTATTGTATTATGATGTCAGATAAAGTTCCTGGGCCCCAGCAAAAGCTTACAGTTATAAATATCAACTGCATTTAGACATATGACATAAAACAATATACGTTGTATGTTTTAAGACCTGTAATTAGGTCTTTGTTTTGTATTTTTCCCTGGAAAAATTCACTAGACTCTACTGTTTCATTTGATAATGATATACTATACCCTTATTTGTGAAATGATGACCCCTGTGTACAAGACCTTAATAATAACAAAAAACATTCTTATGTTTAAAATGAACTATACAACTTGTCGGTGGGGATGAGTGAAAAACTAATAGAGAATGATGGAAGGGGTGACATTCTCTGAACAGAAATGTACTCACTACCTGACTTATGTAACTGTGACACATCTGAATATCATCTTTGTGATAGTAATAAAATTATTTTAAACTTTCAAAAATAAGCATAATATATTATAAATATTTTCCATTTTGTTAGAAAATTTTAAATATGTCCAAGCCTTTATATCTCTCAATCCATTATTTGTGGAAGCAAAAGTAGATTCTAAAGCTTTCATTCAGATGCCATTCTAAATCTTCCATTCAGTTGTCTCAATATTTGCTTTGGAGTTGTCACTGTTCAGGAAATCACTGCTGACCCTTTCAAGTTTTATTTCTACAATAAAAATATGTAGTGCCACCTGTGATGATATTTATAAGGTTGTGTTTTTTTGGTACCAGTTTTAATATTCTTATACATCTATATCTGTGGAAAGAGAGTTGTTGTAAAGACAATTTCAATAATTAGATTTTTCAAAAAGACCTTATAAATCTCTAAAACAATGAAGTTTATGTTATGCTAAATGGTGTGTTTCTAATATGTATTTAATATGGCTAGAATTCCAGCCAAATCTTGTGATTCTGCTGTAAAGACCAAATTTCCTAAATGATGGGAATCAGTCCAGTGTTTCCAGCCTTCCCCTTGCTCCAGTGTCTGCATAAGCGATACCATCTTAGCATGAACTTGTCTGAAGGAAAGTACCAGCCTAGCCTGGACACCACTCAGCCAATCTTCCACAGTATTCTTCATGCAGACATCACTAGATGGATGTTGATATTATAATGTAGATTAGAAAGCTTAGAAACAGAGAATCGAGTCTATACTTCTCTAAACTTCTCTATACTTCTCTAAACCTAAGAACCATCTGTAAATTGAATGGAATTCATAATCCCAACATAATAGTAGATTTGATTTTAAATTGAAATATAGCATCATAGAAATTTGGGAACTAGACTCTGATTTCAAAGGTTAATCTAATAGCCAGTGATTTTTAGGAGTATAGGAGCATTCACTTATTTGATCTTCCAGGAATACTTCTTGGTAAAAGAAAAATAATGGTACCCAAAATGACACTGGAAAGGATAAAGAATGATTTATATGAGCAATAGATGCATCTAATGCATTTGGAATGGAGTCTGGCATAATAGCAAGAGAATATGTACTCAGTACCTTACGTATGTGACTGTAACCCTTCTGTACATTATCTTGACAACTAAATTTGAAAAAGAGGGAAATTTATTGTTTGCTAAAATAATTATAGAAAGAAAAATTTCTTGACATCCATAAGAGTTCCATAGTAGCAATAATTATAATTATAATATAATTGATTTCAAGTTGCCTTTCAATTGATATAGAAATACATAAAGGTAAGAGAACACAGAAATATGACTTGGGAAATCAAGCATTCTGCTAAGCTGCATGTAGTAGACAGGAAATGTGACACAGGTACATAAAATCCTCACATATACATATTAAATTCAAGAAGCAGATGCTAAGAATACATTCTGACAGTCATCTTCCTCAGGGCCTGCTTCACATCTCTGTTCCTCAGACTGTAGATCAGGGGGTTCAACATGGGGATCACAACTGTGTAGAACAGAGACACCACCCTGTTCTGCTTCGTGGAGTAGTTGGACTTGGGCATCACATAAATGAATGTAATGGTCCCATAGTACAGAGTGACCGCAGTGAGGTGGGAGGTGCACGTGGAGAAGGCCTTGTGTCTCCCTTCCTTGGAGCGCATCTTCAGGACTGTGGTGAGGATGGACACATAAGACAGAGCAATGACAAACACTGTGAGCACAATGATTGAGCCCGAAGAGATGGATGGGATAATTTCAACAATGGAGACATCTGAGCAAGAAAGTTTCAACAGAGGAGAAAAATCACAGAAAAAGTGATCTATACGATTGGGTCCACAGAAGGACAGACTCAGCAAACAACTACCAAATGTGCCAGAATTCACACAACCACCCAGATAGGAAACTGCCACCAAGAGAATGCAAACTCTGGGGGACATATGGGTGGAGTAGAGCAGGGGTGAGCAGATGGCCACATAGCGATCATAGGCCATGGCAGCCAACAGAAAGCACTCAGCTGTCCCAAACATCACAACAGAACAGAGTTGAGCTTCACAGCCAACCACAGAGAGGGCTGTTCCATGTTCAAAGAAACCTACAAGCATTATAGGTGTGACTGAGGTAGAATACCCAATGTCCACAAAAGCTAGATGGCTGAGGAACAGGTACATAGGGGTGTGCAGCTGAGAACAGCTTCTTATTAAAGTGATTATGCTGATATTGCCTACTAGAGTGACAATATACACCCCTAGAAATATCACAAAGTAGATGACACAAAGTGTAGGATCTTCTGTTAAGCCCAGAATGATGAACTCTGTCACAGTGGTGTGGTTTCCAACATCCATCTTGGACCTGAAGTTATTCCTGTGGACCAAAATGAGTACTTCATTTGGTTTACATTTTCATTCTGCATGTCCTCATATTCTTTGTTTCATGGGGTCATTCCTGGCCCTCCTTCCTCAGCCCCACCTCTTCTTCTGTTCCACAACACCAGGGTGTTATCCCTTCCTCTTTGCATAAAAGGAGCATGAGTGAGCCTCACTCTTTTTTCTCTTATCTTTATTAATATTATCTTATTTTTAATCTTATCTTATTTTTATTAATGTCATCTTGTATAAAACTGTGTCAAGTCTTGATTCCCTAGGCTGATCTCTCTCCCAAAGTCTAGATAGGTATTTCAATCATCTATTTGGGTTCTCATCTGATCCTTGGGAATCCCACAAACATATCAAACCCAAACCCATTGCTTTCTTTGTCTATAATTTTACATCTGAGAAATGACACCAAATCCATCCATTTTTTCACATGTACAATTTGAGCATCTTTTGAACTCATGTGTTCATTATCTAACAAAATCCTATTGACTCTGTCAACAACTTACTTCTCAATTTCACCTCCCTATTGTCCCTTCTTCTTTCCTAATTTTCCTACAGGTATGGTACCCATCATTTTATTTGCTTCTTTACTTTCTACCTTTCATTATTTTCCTTTTATCATTCACAAATTATATTTCAGATAGATCTTTTGCTATTAAACAGCAGATGGGCAATTCAATCCATTTATTTCTTTCAATATTTTCTCAGGTGTTCCTGTTCTAACATTGCCTCATCAGCCCAGAAGACAGAATCCTTGCTGGCGAAGCCCTCCATGGGATTTTGCTCCACTCATAGGATGTGTCTCTCCACCCTCACACTGACCCAGCTTAGCTGAACTACTCACAATTATCCCATGCAATCAGTGTTCTCACCTGTGTTCCACAATGAAAGGACTTGGACATCCAACCATCAATACTCTGTGTGACTTTCCACCCTCACGATTATATTTCACTCCAGAAACTCCTCTGACTCTTCAGGATGGATCTGATCATGTTTCCTTATTTTGTTGACACCACTTTTTGCAGGACGGTGAGCCTTATCCAAACTACCTATGAGGCTGTTTCTACTTTTGACTTTTGCATGACACAGCCTTAGCTGCTCAAGCAGTTGTTTTGTCTGCTAAAACTAACCACCACGGCCTGGGTTCTTTTGTGCGAATAGGTCTGTGGGTAATTAGGTCTGCATGTAAACTCTCTTGCTGAGTACAAGGCTCCCAAAGGCATCAAGAGCTAAAATTAGTGAAAGTGATTCTTCTATTTTTTAGTTTCTCCTTGAACAAATGAAATTTCATCCTAAAAAACATTGATGAATCTTGTCCTTACCTTTCATTAGATCTATTGATGCTGAATTTGTAATAGGCCTTTGTAAAGGTTGTCCGTTTCCTTTTATATAGGTCATAGGGACCAAGAACTCAAAAATATGAACCGCTGAACACCACACTGTCCAGAAATGAAGTTCCCTACCTGCAGTGAGGAAGATGGGTGTGTTTGTGTGCATGGGGAGAGAGAGGAGTTTCTAAGCCAACATAACAAGTCCTCTAAGGCTATTGCCTCATTGAGAGAAAGGTCCTTCGGTGACTCATTAAGGTCAGACTTAGCCTTTCTAATGGGACTTGAAAATGCCATGTAACCTCTGGACTTCCTTTTCCATTTTTTTTTAAGCAAAAGAGATTTTTTTGCTTCCCAGAAGCATTTTGTGATTCAGAACAAATCACTTTGCTGAGTTGGGGTTAGACTGATGCTGTCTGAATTCTTTTCACTCCAAACAGCCTTGGAATCAAACCATGAGTTTCAAAGCCTTGTGTTTTACACAAATCTTCAGTTTACATAAAAAAGTCATATGTTCCAAAAAAGAAAATACTTTTTATTACATTACTTTGGTATTTTTCAAATTATGTTTTAAAAATATAAACTTTGTTCTTATGGTGCATTTTTAAAATTTCTATTGTCAAGATGAAGTACAGAGGGTTACAGTTACAATTCTTAGGCAGTGAGTTCATTTCTTATCCAACTTGTTTCCTCCTCCCTCATTTTTTTTTCTCATCTTCCCTCCTCACCGACTTCTCTCCTGAGTTGTACAGTAAATTTGCAACATATTGTCTTCTAAGTGTTGCTGTAGCATTGGCTTGCCTTTTACCCTTTTTCTCACCATGTTGTGATGGATAGTCATACCATATAAATTTTAAGTTCAGCTTAAAAACCTGCACAAATTCTATAGCTTTTAGCATAGACATCTTCCATGGCATTTCAAGAGCCTATTGCTGAATATTTGGGTAAATGTTTCTATATTGTACATTTTCCCTCTTAAAAATGTTCAGTCATTTGCATTATTTTTTTAAAAAAATCTATCATAGCATTTCTTGTAATTAATCTTATAGTCCCATCAAATCTAGTACAATCTGTAGTTATATTGTCTTTGCCATTCCTTATATTTATGATTTGTACTTTCCTGCTCAATTTGGCAAACAAAAATTAAGTACGAAAATACTAAGGATGGCTTACACTTGTAATTTACAATAAAGCAACTTTAAAGCTAAATATAACATGTGGAAAAGATGTGATATATTCTGACACTCAAAACCATACAGCTGTTTTAACATAATGGTTTGCTAAGCATTTACTGAAGTACCAGGCTTTCATGATTATAAAACAAGAAATTATGATCTTACACATTTATTATATTGAATAAACCTTCATGTTCACATTAAAATAATAATTATATGCATAGATTTATGGTAAGTGAGTGAGGACCAGTAAGCCCCAAAGAGAGTCACTTTTCCCAGCCAAGAATGCACAACAATACTTTTTGTACAATAAATCAATAAAACTTAGTCTCACAATATAACTACATACAGCAAGGTAAGGATAATGGCAAGAAGTAGCATTAGATATGTGCATTGGCAGGAAAGATCAAGATGTGAAAAGAAACATGTATAAAGCACAAAGAATGGGATGGGGAAGGGGAAAGAATTGGGGGGAAAATGGGGGTAGATGTGAACAATCTATGTTATTTACATGTATTCAAATATCATGATGAGTCCCATTATTCTTCATAACTAATAGGGACTAATGAAAAAGGGAATTACATCTCTAAAAAAGCAAATGGGAGAGAAATGCTCCACTTTCCTTCCTTCTTTTCTCTTTAGTTCTCCTTTTTCTCTTTATCTTTCTTACTTTCTTCTCTCTTTGAGATGGAGCCTCACTATGTTGCCCAGGCTTTGGACTTGAGAGACTATCCTATCCCTCTCCTATCTTGTCCTTGTCCTGTCCTCCTGAGAAATCGATCCCTGGGCTTCAAGAATACTAGGCAAGCACTCTACCACTAAACTACATTCCTAACCCTGACTTTCCATCTCTCTCTGATGCTGCTACTTCTCCTCTCTCTATGCTGTCACCACTTTCCTTCCCTTCCCCTTCTACCTTTCCTCCAGCAGTTCCCTCTCTTCAGTGCTGAAGAACTCAGGGCTGAGGGATTAACAGACACTAATTCTACCACTAATTTACACTCCCAGCCAACACAGCTTCTCTGGAACCTGATTTTTTTTTCAACCCAACTCCAGGTACACTTGTACCGAAGTTGTCTTCTAACCTACAAAAATTTGACAAGGTAAATGAAAATACATTATTTTAAAATAATATAAGGACAGTAGATAGAAGCCTCATTAGTCCACCTGAGGTGGATAAAGATGCTTTTATTCATGTCAATGTACCAGAAAGACCCTCTGTAAGGAGGCAGTTGGAAGGGTACAGGCAGCTGAGGGCCTGGTTCAAACCGTTGGCTAATCTGTCTCAGAGTAAATTGAAATTGTAAAGTGCTCCTGGCTTAAATCAGCAAAAGACAGTCAGGCCACCGGTGGGCTAAGATCAGCTTCAGATAACCACCTTCTTCCCCCAACTGAAGGTATTCAAAATGTAAAGTGAGAATTTAAAATGCTCTAGTCAAAACTGGACTAAAGATGAGAGAGTCAAGTGCTGCGTGGGCTCAGTTTAGCTCCAAGGGACCTCCCCAACCCCAGCTTCCTTCAAAGGAAAAGTATTTAGTGTGCTAAAATGCCTTACTAACACAAGCAAGCCCTGGTAAATGAGGCCAGAGAATGCTAAAGTCATTTGTTAAAAGTTTTATCTTAGGGCTGGGGATATGGCCTAGTGGCAAGAGTGCCTGCCTCATATACATGAGGCCCTGGGTTCGATTCCCCAGCACCACATATACAGAAAGTGGCCAGAAGTGGCGCTGTGGCTCAAGTGGCAGAGTGCCAGTGCTCAGGCCCAGAGTCCAAGCCCCAGGACTGGCCAAAAAAACAAAAAAAAAGTTTTATCTTAAATCTTGGTCATCTGCAAGAATAAGATTGGCAAAAATACTTCTTGCCACTGCAAAACGTATGGCCCATATTTATTTTGCACACGTTAAGATCTTTTGTGCAAATGTATGTGAGTGTGTGCATGTGAGTGTGAACATGTTCAAGATTAAAACTGTCAGGATGATGTACAAATGGGTGAGTTTAAGTTTGGGTGTTTCCAAATATTTTAAAGGATTATAGCATTGTTTTAAAGAGGAATTATAGTTTAAAGAAGATTTCTTTGATTTGCAGTTGAAAAATATTGATATCTTACAGTGTTAGGCTGTTTGCACTGTGTAATCAAGTTATCTGGCTTAGCAAAAGGCATTGGAAATTTGACATTTGTTTCCCTCCACTGTTTCAAAATTTGGGACTAAATGTCAGAAATTTGGATATTAATGTTTATCACTGTTAAAGAGCTGCTTTGGGTTTCTCAGTCAGAGATCAAGAGGTAAGGACAGGAAAACTTAGGATGGGCCTGTGTGCCTATCTTTGGGGTTGAGGGGTGAACTGGCAAAGGTGCAGCTTATCTGGTCCATGTATGGTGAGACACGCCTCAGGGGAGACCACACATGGTGGAAAAAGAATAAGCTGCCACAAAGGCAGTTCATCAAGCCCTAAGGAGTCGGATGGGTATATGCCCATTCTGTAGGACAAGCCAATGGATGCTTATCTTTCTCTTTTCCTTGCTGATGGACATTGGAAACCTGATGGTAAAATGGTCAATGTAATGATTTGTTTGGTATTTATAAAACTGTCCCTGAATACCTTCCCCACAAGTTGTAAAGTTCATTTCCAACAAAATGTCTTGTGAGTATCATTGTTGCATTGATTCACCCTTTTTCCTATGTCTCAGTATTCTTTACTTACTCAAATTAGATAAACATATATACAACACAGAGGGCACAAAAAGAAATAAATTAAAACAGTGACAACTGGTGATATACCAAATGGGAAAAAATGAAAGAAAATAGAATAACTTCACACAGTACCACAACAAAACACAGTACAAAAAAAAAGCCCCTGTTTCTAATCTTGGAGCTCATTTTAATTAGCATCATTTTATATGGTCATATGTACATAGCTATTGAGCTATTGTGATCCTCTGCTAGGACTATCCTAGGCATATACTAATTATTACAACCGAAGGAAACCATGTAGACTGTGTTTCTTTGATTCTGGCCTACTTCCCTTAATATTTTGTCTAAGTCTTTCCATTTCCTTATGAGTGGGGCGATGTCATTCTTCCTAATGGAAGCATAGAATTCCATTGTGTATACATGCCACAATTCCTTGATCCATTCATCATCTACTGAGGATAATATAGGCTGGTTCCATATCTTGGTAATGCTATGGTAAATAATGCTGCAATGATTATAGTTGTTTGTGATCATTTGGGTAAATGCCCAGGAATGGGGTTGCTGGGTCACAGGGGAACTTTATGTTTAGTCTTTTGAGGAACCTCAATAGTGCTTTCCAGAGTGGTTGAGCAAGTTTACACTTCCATCAACAGTGTAGGAGCATTCCCTTTTGCCCACACCCCTGCCAGCATCTGTTATTATTTGTATTTTCCATAATGGCTCTTCTAACTCAATGCAGTTTTGATTTGTATCTGTTTTATAGCCAGAGATATCAAACATTTCTTCATGTGTCTACTGAATACTTTTTTCTCTCTAGAGAAATCTCTTCTTAATTCTTTAGCCTACTTATTAATGACAGTGTTGTTTTTTGAGGATTTGTTATTGGAGGCTCTAGGTAGATTTTTGATATGAGGCCCTTGTCTGTTCTTTGGCTAGTGAAGATCTTTTCCCAATCTGTGCATCTCCTATTTATCTTGCTAACTATGTCATTTGCCATGCAGAAGTCTGCAGTTTAATGGAATCTCTCTTATTCAGCCTTTCTTTGATCAAGAAAATGCGATAGTACATTTCCTTGAATTTCGTTCATCTGACTCCTTAGGGCTTGATGAACTGCCTTTGTGGCAGCTTATTCTTTTTCCACCATGTGTGGTCTCCCCTGAGGCGTGTCTCACCATGCATGGACCAGATAAGCTGCACCTTTGCCAGTTCACCCCTCAACCCCAAAGATAGGCACACAGGCCCATCCTAAGTTTTCCTGTCCTTACTTCTTGATCTCTGACTGAGAAACCCAAAGCAGCTCTTTAACAGTGATAAACATTAATATCCAAATTTCTGACATTTAGTCCCAAATTTTGAAACAGTGGAGGGAAACAAATGTCAAATTTCCAATGCCTTTTGCTAAGCCAGATAACTTGATTACACAGTGCAAACAGCCTAACACTGTAAGATATCAATATTTTTCAACTGCAAATCAAAGAAATCTTCTTTAAACTATAATTCCTCTTTAAAACAATGCTATAATCCTTTAAAATATTTGGAAACACCCAAACTTAAACTCACCCATTTGTACATCATCCTGACAGTTTTTCAACCTTCTGAGTAGGTAAAATTACAGGCCTGAGCTACTGGCACCAAGGACAGCTTTCTCCTTTTTTAAAAAAAAATTGACTTTTTGGGTTGTTTCCCCCCCTTTTGTACCCTCTTCTCTTGGTCTATTTACTTTTTATCTCTTTTTGACATAGTCTCTATTTTCTTGACTTTCCTGTTTTGCCATTCTCTTTTAAAAGTTATTTTTGGTATGGTGAGAAATAAGAAAATCAGTGAAAACTGCATTGTTATTTTTTATATCCTTCTGTCTATATTTTTATTTTAGTCTGTATTCTCCAACCCGTGTGGAGTATTCTTATTGTTGGTGCTGCTGCAATTGTTACATTGTTTTTATAATTTGGGTAGGGTTATTCTGACACCTGGCAGAAAGTTGACAGCCCAGAACTTAGTGCATCTTAGGCATGCGTCCCACCACTGTGCCACTGTCCCATTCCAGCTGAGAGAACAGCAGCCAGCTCAAGCCAAGCCCTAGTCCCATCAAACCCTGCAGAGTCTTCAACTTAATAAATGGGAGGGACAAAGCCATCTAGGGGATGCCTCACACAGAAGTGAGCACAGACAGTTGAGCTGGCTGGAATACTCTGTTCCTCTCCCAGCATAACAATGCCCAAAAGTAAATAACACAACTGTTGAGGGCACCAGCCCTGTAAATGTCCTCACATGAGTCGATCTAACATACAGGTCAGGTAACACACAACACATGTGAGGACCACAGAAGGGAAACGCTGATCCTGGCCCCATTTTCTCCATGTAAGACACAGGGAACCTGCAGTAGGGGCTAAACTATGATCAGAAGAGCCAAGAGCAGAATCACTTTCAAGTTACACTTTCCTAGGAACTTCTCATTCATCAAGAGCATGTGTTCTCCAAGTTCTTCTTTCACTGTTGACAGTTAATCGGACCATCTTTCTTTGGACATCATCTTTCCAGGTCTCCAAACTGCCATTGTTTATACTGGGTAGTGCTTGTTTGCTAGGGTACCATTTATACTCATTGATTAACAATGACTTTATCTTTGAACTACAATTACCCAGTGCTGAGATGAACACAATATGTGCTGGAACTAAACAACTTGTTGGACATATGTATGATGTGTATGGTGAGTGGGCTCTAGGGGAGCCAGGGAAACATAATACAGTAGATGATAGATAGATAGATAGATAGATAGATAGATAGATAGATAGATAGATAGATAGGGAAGGAGAGCAAGACAGACAGACAGCTAGATAGACTATAGTACATATATATTATAAAGTATGTATACTACCTATATGCTATATAGTATATTGTATGTACATATCTACTTGTATTTGTATATTCATAACTTATACATTCCACTTTAATTTTCATTTTTACTTAATATTATCATGTAATAGTATTGTCAACTCCTTAATATTGTTAATATTATCAGTATGTATTGTATGGAATATATCTCACACTCTAGAATATACTAACTCAGTTCTGCAGTCTATCATCAGATGCATTTCCAATTATGTTTTTTTTTTTTTTGCCAGTCCTGGGCCTTGGACTCAGGGCCTGAGCACTGTCCCTGGCTTCTTCCCGCTCAAGGCTAGCACTCTGCCACAGCGCCGCTTCTGGCCGTTTTCTGTATATGTGGTGCTGGGGAATCGAACCTAGGGCCTCGTGTATCCGAGGCAGGCACTCTTGCCGCTAGGCTATATCCCCAGCCCCCAATTATGTTTTTTTATTGCTGCTTTTTCCTTGAAAATTTTTTGTTTTTAAGCACTCTATTAAAGAAATGCTATGATTTTACTACTAAAGGTTCCTAGTGATATTGATATAAAGAGAATTTTCTGCAGACATTATTGCATTTTTAAGTTACTAAAAATAACAAATGTCAGTATTAAATATCTTCAAAAATGCTTGTTATCTCCTTTAAAGTTTCAAAGTATCTTCTTTTTGAAACATTGCATTTCTTTGACAGTGGGACTGTGTTACTTGACAAAGTGAATTGTAAAGAGCAAATAAATCTCTAAATGAGAACCTGAAGCCCATTAAAATATGTTCTGCTTCTCTTATTGATCATCATTAAATGTGTTTCAGTTACTATAATAACAGGTAACTTGCTGATTCAATATTACCTCTCTAATTAAAAAAAAATCAGATGCTTTAGTTTTATCAATTGCTTACCATAACTTCACTGGCATAAACTATCCATTTTCTATCCAAAAGCACTGAAGTATTTGAGAATAACTATCATGTCTCCTCTGCCTTTTTTGTACAAGTAATCATCCCCTTAATTTAGCAGCCCTCTGGTCTTCCAAGTGAAGCATGTCTTTCAGATGCATAGAAATCCTCTTTTTCAGGGTCTAGAACACTCTGGTTTGAGGAATGGGGTCAAGCATTGAGCAGCTTTTGCTCTCCTTGCCCTCTGAGGGGGCTGAGTTCTGTAAGGAAACCCTGATTTCACTGTGATACAGGATGGTATCTCTGCAGATTCCAGCATCATGGAGGCAGGGTGAAGACAAGGCAGATCCTGAACCTTCCAATGGCCAGCTGTATTAAACTTGCACATTTGACTTAATCTCCTTGATTCTCAGTGTTTGTACTTACAAAATGGGGAGACATGTCCCTACAGTTGCTTTGTTCTGAGATGACAAGAAACAGTGTCAGGTTGGGCTGTGGTAGTCCATACCACTAATCCCACCTACTCCACAAGCAAAGACAAGGAGGATCTTGTCTTCAAGGCCAGCCACCATGGTGATATTGAGACCTATCACAAAGACACAATTTTTTAAAGTGCTATGTGTTTAGCTTAAGTGATAGACTGCAAGCATAAGGACCTTGTAGCAGTGCACTCGACTAGATAAGGGTAGGGGGTAGGAAGAAATGATATCTGTAAAAGGGCCAAAGTATTTGGTCATACATCATGGCTCAATTCATAATTAAGTAAGAATGAAGTATTGGCAGAATTTCAATTATTCAACTTTTTAAAAAAATAAAAACGTTTTTTTTTCTTTCAATGTGTGAGAGTGTTTTGGCTACAAATCCAAAGTGAGACAGGAAGTTTGATATTTAATGCCTTCTGCACATTTATAACCAGGACACACTCATTGTTTTTTGGACTTCCAATGCATCTCTACTAGCATCTTAAGATCAAGATCTTTATACTATTAGCATGCAAGCTTCTCCATCTGGGTCAGGGACTCTGTAAAGAAGGCATAGAAATATAAGACTCATCCACCCTATACATGAAGCTATTGTTTTAGATTTCTTTACTGAGCCTCAGCTACTCATTCCCAGCAGTGATTTTGGCTGTCACAGACCATGCACACTGCCTGGGTTCTCCTGAGCAAACTGTTCTACAGCTGCCAGAAAGACCATTTCACAGAGCTTGTCTTGAGGAAGGCACATTTTACAAGGCAAGAAGAGCTAAAAAATTAGTCAAAGTAGTTCTTTTGTTTACAACTTCTTCTGCAGAAAATGGAAGTTCACCTTAACAATATTCATGAATCTTGCACTTATCTTTTAGAAGGCAAATACCTGATGCTCAATTCCAAACAAGATTCCATAATATAGATGTTTTTTCCACTTAAATAGATAGGTACTTGGGGATCAAATATCCAGCCATATCAACCACTATATGTACCCATTGCCCCAGGAACATAGTTCCATACAGAATGGTGATGTGAAGATGGGTGTGTTTGTGTGCTTGGTAGGAGAGAGAAGAGACTTTAATTAAATGTGGCAAACCCTCTAGGGCTGTTGCAACTGGATTCTTTGAGAGAATGATCCTTCCACTGATGGTTCAGAACCAGGCAACCTATTAAGTGCTGGCTGACCCTCCCCAAAGGCTCCTCTCCATGCTATATGGTCCTTTCTACTTCCCTTTCCCTTTTTATAAGATGCAAATGGAGAGCAATCTTGATTTCCAACAAAAAATGACATTCCAAACAAATAAATGGTCTAACTGGGGCTACCAGATAAAGATAGTGTATTTTCTGTTAAAAGGACCTTTAAGTGAAGTCAAAAAGGACCATGCTTTTAATAGATAGAACAGAAATAAAGGGAATTATTTTGACCAAGTGGACATTTTGCTGCCAAAAATAAGATGATTCTGGAAATCCATAAGCAATTATCTTTTTTGTCAAATGTCTTAGCCTCTATCTTCTCAGTAAAAATAACTTAAGAAACTCATGGGGGCACCTGAGCACACACTAAAGCAGTAGGCAATATACCAATGACATTAAACACTGGATTCAATGCACTCCCACACCCAACCTTCCATGTCTTAGTAATGTGATACTTGGACTCATCATTCCTCAGCTCTTTTGACAAGTTGCAATATGTTGGATATCACAAACAGATTTATTTTCAGTGTTTTACTCAACTATTTGCTGGGCAGTTTACTCTCAATGTGTAGCCCCCTTGCATTTTGGTACCCAGCAAATTCCTAAATGTTTATCTGTTCCTAAGACCTGTCTTTTGACTCCTCAAACCATCCTTTTTTACTTTAAGCTGCTGATGTCTGGGTTTAAAAATTCACCTGGCTCTGTTTATTCTTTCTATGTCATTCCTCTCTCCTCATTGGTATGATTATCTACAAGTCTTTCCTGGATCCTAAATTTCATCTTTATGTGCTACTTGTAACTGCAATAATTTAGATCAGTGCCTGGAATATTATAATCACTTAATAAAATGTCTGAATGGAAGAAAGTGTAAGTGAATCAATGCAAAGATGAACACCCCCCCAAAGTTATTTTCTAAAAAGGAAAAGAAAGAGAAGTAAATAATACAGCTGACAGCGCACTAAGATGGATTAAGTTTCTCCTGCAGAGTCACAATTTCAAGGATCAGATATTAACTCTTATCTAGAACCCTAGGTAGCATGTGGGTCTGGTTATGAAGGCACTCTGAATCTTGACAATTTAATGACACTAGGAAGCTTGACACTCTTGTTAGAAATTATTGTGCAGTTTCTCTTTCATTGGGCCTTTGAAACTCAGATAACCTGAGCATTTCAGCAGAGGACCTCACCTATTTGTACCTAACAATGGAATTAACAGATTAATCAAGAATGCTCCTTCTGTTCTTCTACAGTAACCTCTTTCTTAGGCTTTCATAAGAGGCCCAGAATACAGACAAGAATTTTATGGTTGTATGAAGCCAATCCCCCATCTCCAAGCTCTGTTAATATCTGGAAGTATTTTATCATTTTTCTTCAAATGTATTGTTATATCTAGATTCCTCAGGCTTATCTCATGATAAGCTGAGACTAAATTGATATGGCCTGAGGTTTGAAGTAGTTATTAGTAGCATTCTATTGTTGTAACCAGAGACTAACGTAGTCCCCTTGCAAATGGGAAAAAATATTGATTTGGGTATATAGCTTTAGGAGGTTTCAATCCCTGATGACATTGATACTTTGGCGACACAAGGTAGGGCAAAACCACTTACCTACTTACTGCTCAGGCAAATAAAAAGATATAAACAAAGTAAACAAAAGAATTATTCAAAGGAACCTGAGATCCCACTATTTAAGGCAAGCTCCTAATCAACTAAACATCTACCACTACACTCCATTTCTGAAAGTTTCCACCATCTCCAGTAGTATCCTTATATACTGCAAGCCATATAGCACTAAGGCCTATATGGGCACTTAAATCAAAGAGCTAAAAGTTATAAGAACCTTAATAGCATAGAACAGTTTAAAAGTAATTATGAAACTGTATTTGCAGCATATTTTGTTTAGTGTAAGTCGATTTGTGTTCTATATTATGAGGTTAATTCCATTTTGTTAAAAAACAACAACTATGAACCTCTCACATTCTGTGTCATAAAAACTTTAAACCCTGGTAATTTTTGGAAAGCCCCATGCTGGCTAAGGACATATCTGTAGATAACATTTTAAGTGTACACATTCAATTTCTTATTATATTTGCAGGATATTATTACTCTAAAGTCTTAAAAGCTAGCACACATGATAGGGAAATAGTTTCCTTTTTCTACTAGCTAGATCTATGGGTTATTGATACTACATAAAACTAATTTCCTCCCAAGCTCTCTCTTTAGAGCTCCCTTAATCTCATTATTCCTGAGGCTGTAGATGAGGGGGTTCAACATGGGGATCACCACCATGTAGAACACAGATATCACTTTGTTCTGGTCAGTGGAGTAGTTGGACTTGGGCATCACATAAATGAATGTAACGGTCCCATAGTACAGAGTGACCGCAGTGAGGTGGGAGGTGCAGGTGGAGAAGGCCTTCTGGCGTCCTTCCGTGGAGCGCATCTTCAGGATGGTGATGAGGATGTAGATGTAGGAGACGGCTATGACAATCACTGTGACCACAATGATGGAGCCAGAAGTAAAGGAGGGAACAACAGCAGGGACACTGACATCAGAACAGGAGAGCTCAACTAAAGGAGCAAAATCACAGAAGAAATGATTGACTTGATTTGGCCCACAGAAGAGTAAACAAAAGAAGGAAAAGGTAAAGGAGGAAGAATTAACAAAACCTCCTATGTAAGTTACTACAAGTAACTGCACACAGACTTGTGTGGACATCTTGGTTGAATAGAGCAGTGGGTCACAAATGGCCACAAAGCGATCATAGGCCATGGCAGCCAAAAGGAAGCACTCAACTGTCCCAAAGAAAATGACTATACCAAGCTGGATGGCACATCCAAGATAGGAGATCAAATTTTTCTCCACTAGGAAGTTAACCAACATATTGGGTGTGACAGAACATGAAAAAATTATGTCAGAAAAAGCCAAATGGCTGAGGAAAAAGTACATGGGGTGGTGGAGCTGAGTGGAGACTCTGATGAGAAGGATTGTGCAGAGATTTCCCAATACAGTCACCAGGTAGATGCCCAGGATGACGATGAAGAGGATGACTCGAAGGACTGGATCCTGTGTTAAGCCCAATAAAATGAACTCTGTCACTGCAGTGTGGTTCCCCTCCACCAGGGAATCCATTAGACATTGGAGCTGCTGCCAGGACAAATCTATGATGAAAGAGTACATGAAAGTATTTTTTATACATGAACATTTCATTTTTTGAACCTATGTATTATTATAAGCAAAGATATTAAAAGGTTCATATTTACATGCAATAATTAATTAAGCTATAATTTTAAACCATCGTCACACAACACCTGAAATTTGCTTCATATGATGTACATATTTCTTTAAATCCAAATAATAAGAATATAGATATTACTGTAAGAAAAATGAATGCTAAGTATATTAGGAAAAATGAATAATTGATTTCTAGGAAAACTTGCATCATAGTTAATAGAGAATACCTACTTTTCCACAGATTTGTTATAATCAGATGTGTGTGTGCGTGTGTGTGTGTGCCAGTGTTTGAACTCAGAGCCTTTAGCTTTCATTTGGCTTTTTTTTTAATCTGAAGCTAGCACTCTACACCTGAATCAAACCTTTACTTCCAGCTTTTGCCTTGTTTATCAGAGACTAAGAGTCTTATATGTTTTTCTACTTGGCTGGCTTTGAACGAAAATACTCAGATCTCAGTTTTTCTGAGTAGCTAGGAATACAAACTTGAGCCACCAGTGCAAAGCAACATGCATTTTGACCAAGCACCATCAGTAAATAAGTCAAAAGATATTTCAAAGCCAATCTTTAAAATTCTTGTGCACTCATCTTACAGATCAAATGATGCAGAGGTCCTGTGTCTTTCTTTGTTATCATCAATTTTATTTGAATCACTATATAATTTGCTCAGTGTTTCCTTAACCTTAGTTTTGTGAAAATATGCCTTGCAAAATTGCAATGATGTCCCAAAGCAAAACAAAAAAAGAAAGGTTACACAACCCCAACCCTAAGCTGTAAGGGATCATACTATGCTTAAATAAAAATGATAAAGTCAAAATTTTAGATTGATTGAAAAGCAACATATGTTTAGTAGAAGTTAGTTATTATTCTAAGGAACATAAAACAAGCACCTGCAGTTTAAAAACTAAAGGCATGTAATATATAGTTTTAATGAGCAGTATTAAAGTATACAAATTTATTCTCGTAACAGTAGTGTAGTTCACTCAATGTGGCTTGAAGTCTTGATTGCTCAGGTCTATTGTACATACATGTGAAATAGAATCATTTTAGAGTCCTTGAACTCTGTATTTTGTAGTTTTTCCATACTGATAATCTCCTTGGAATCATATGTTCATATATACTCAAGGATATTTTATGTTGTATACATGAAAACATACATAGAGGAATTGTACATATATATGTATGTAAATTATACATATATGTATTTATGTATATGCATATAGGTACTGTGCTTTCAATACTTTTAATGTATTTTTATATTTAATCATTCTAAAGTTATTTTGTGGATAATGTCTCTTATAGCTTATTAAATAGTCTGTACCATTTTCTTGTACCATTATCTTGGCCTGGCCTTCAACCCACTATGTAATCTCTTTAATTAGTTATATAAAGGAGTTGTCATTCAACAAAGCAGTTTAAGAAATCAAATGCATGTGGATCAGTGTCCCTCTTTTCATCATTCTCCCTCGCCCCTCCCAACACCAACCTTCCCTCAAGTGTCTTCATTCTGGAAGACATACATTGAATTTTGTGATTGTGTCCTGCCCCCTTCCTCTCTGCATTCATCTACTCCTCTCCCCTTTACCCCACTCCCCCTTTCAACTACCTGATTCTGGGTGTTTATTTTGTTCAACTATGAGTTAACTTCTATAAGGAATTATATCATTTGAATTCTTATTATATCAATAATCTTACATGTTTCCTTGTTATTTGATACATGAGTTAATGCACTGTGAAAACGTGTACTTAGCTTGCACAAGGTTACACAGCACATGGCAAAATCAGAATAGGAGCCCCAGGAAGTTGATACCCATTTCTTTATCCCTTTGCAACTCTATACAGAGGAAGTTAAATAGTAATTATTTTTTTATTTTTTTTTTTTTGGCCAGTCCTGGGCCTTGGACTCAGGGCCTGAGCACTGTCCCTGGCTTCTTCCCGCTCAAGGCTAGCACTCTGCCACTTGAGCCACAGCGCCGCTTCTGGCCGTTTTCTGTATATGTGGTGCTGGGGAATCGAACCTAGGGCCTCGTGTATCCGAGGCAGGCACTCTTGCCACTAGGCTATATCCCCAGCCCAGTAATTATTGAGAAGTGATTACCATCAGCAATAAGTGGATAGCAGACTCGTTTAAGCTTTCTGACAGCTGACAAGCAAAATAGTCGCCAATTAGGGCATATATTCTAAAGTTCCTGGATTCCTTTATGTATGTTATATAGAAATTATTATTTTTGCTACAGAGTAGAAATCCCAATCAATGTGGGAAAATAAAAACATGATTAGTACTTACCCCATTGTCAAAGTAGGTTCATTCAAGTTAATGAAGCCACTTCCTACTGGAACACTGATTTATAAATGGGAATTTTGTAGTCTGTCATAATATTATTTTTGATTCAATATGTAGCTGCATAAACTTCACACTAAAAACTTGAGATGAATCCCTGCACTGTGTTGTTCTCTCCAAATTTTCTGAGTGGGTATTCTAAGCTTTTCCTATAGTTTCCCTTGAATACAAAACATTAAATGGCTGGAAGCATAGCTTGAATGGTACGGTACCAGATGAATGAGCACAAGACACTGAGTTCAAAACCTAGTACTGCCTAAATAAATCAAAAGTGAATAGCTGTTTCTGAAAGCATTTCACTGAGTAAACAACGTCTTTCTACAAAAAATTACACATCTTTAGTCTTTGGAATTTAATTCCTTCCAACCAATTCTAAGCTACTTACTTTTTTAGAAGAGTTCCAAGTTTGGATAGTGCTGAAAGACTGAGTTTGTGTCTTACAGTGTAGTCTCCAAGAAATCCTGGTAATTTGGAATATAACTGTGTATTCATGTGAAACCTATGGTGGAAACAGTAAATCAGACAACATTGTTCAGTAGTTAATTGTTTGACTCTACTTGCCCTGTTGCACTGTGACTTTCCTATGCAGACATTGAGAGAGAAAAGTTATCTCAGATGTTAAGAGAAAATCAATGTTACATTCAATAATAAAACCCAAAGTCTTATTTTAGACATGAAAATGAATTTTTCTTTCAGCAGTAAATCAAACACACTGTGAGTATATAACTATATATATAAAAAAATGGCTGGGTACTGGTGGTTACCATCTGTAATGCTAGTTACTTAGGAGCTTGAGATCTGAGAATCATAGTTCAAAGCCAGCCTGGGTGGAAAAGTGCTTAAGACACTTATCTCCAAATAGCCAGTTACAAAGTTGGCAAATCTCTGAGAGCCCATCATGCACAGATCCTTGCACTACCCTGGATAATTATGAGGTGAGCTCTGGTCATGTATCTGATGCTACTCTGAAACAAGGGAGCAGCTTAAGGGTCAGGGAGATGGCCAGCTTCACTAAGCCAAGTCAGAGACGTTCAGCAGCCCTCAATCTCCTGCCCAGGGTAAGCCGCGTCCCAGGACAAGAACACAGAGAGGAAAAGTCCACAGAGTACATCCTAACCACTGCATACCAAGACCTATCACATTCTTGTGCAGCAAGTCCTAAGAAGGACATTTTGTAAATGAAGGGCCAATCCTCGTTCTAGGGGGGAATATTGCACACTTCTAATGTTGGGGAGATCCTGAGTTCCTCAAATTCATCCGCCAGAGTAAGCAGAGGGAATAAGAAAATTTAGCACAGTTCCCCTCCCCATCCACTAATGGTAATTGGGGGTTACTCCTCCCCTCCTCACACACCCAGTGGCTCCCAAGGTAGCTTGATGCCACATCAACTCCTTACTAGAAACACTTAAATGGATCAGAGCTTTTCCACCCTTGCACTTGCTTTACTAACTGGAATTCTGCTAAAGGAGCACAAGTACATATGTCAAAAGATGCTGAACTAGTTAGTGTTTTGGCCTTGTGGCCTTTCCTCGCCTGCAAAGACCTGGGATTGTGACTCATTCTTCATCTTACCTTGGTAACACCCAGCCCAGGAAGCTAGGGAGAGAATCTTTGCCTAGGGATTGATACACACCATGCTAGGTGGTTAACCTATTTTGGGGCCAGCATGTTCCCAGTGCTCAAAACACTCTGAAAAGAAGCTGCTTTGCGAGCTTGGTCTTACAGGGCATCTCATTAATTAGCACAGGACAGCACAGTTTTAGTCCCTGTCTGGGAGCAGTTGGCCCATGGGACCATGGAGAGAATAAAATCATTGCTTGCTAAGTGGTTTCTACTTCTGTAATCTGCAAGGCAGCTGCAAACAATTGAGGATTACAAAAAGCTTCAGTCTCAAATCACTTGTCTCCGTTCTCAGTAAGCACAAACAAACAACAGAATTAACAGTGAGACTTGCTAGACACCATGTTCCAAATGAACTCTAAAGTTTGTGAATCCGGACAGGAAGGAAAAAGAGAGAGAGCAGAAGGGGTGACATTGCCCAAATAGAAATGTACTCATTACCTGACTTATGTGTCTGTAACCCCTCTGTTTATCAAGTTTATAATTACAATAAAAATCAAAATTAAAAAAATAATATTAAAAAATTTTAAAGGACAAAATTGGGTATACAAACCTCTTGTCATTATTCTAAGGTTTTCTTTTTCTTTTCAATTTCTCCTCTTCAATTTCTCCTCCTGCCAACACCTGTGATGGGGTAGTGGGGCTTGAACTCAGGTCTAGGCACTGTTCCTCCGCTTCCTTGTTCATATCTCTTGCTCTACCACTTGAGCCATACTTCTCCTTCTAAATTTTTGCTGGTAGTTGGAGATAAGAGTCTCGTGGATTTGTCTTCCCCAGAGCAGCTTCGAACCTCAATCCTCAGATTTCGAGTAGCTAAGATTACAGGCCTGAGCTACTGGCACCCAGCAGACTTTTCTCTTTTTTTAAAAAAAGAATTTGACTCTTTTTACTTTTCCCTTTTGTACCCTCTTACTTTTTTCCTAGTTTAATTACTTTATATCTTTTTTAAATTTAGTCTCTATTTTCTTGACCTTCCTGTTTTGCTATTATCTTTTAAAAATATTTTTGGTGAGGTGAGAAATAAGAAAAGTAATGAAAAATGCATTTTTTTATTCTTATGCGCTTCTCTTTATTTTTAGGCTATATTCTGCAGCCCTTGTGAATCATTGCTATTGTTGGTGTTGCTGCAATTGTTATGTTGTTTTTAATTATTTGGGCAGGGTTATTCTGGGGCCTGGCTAGAAGGGCGAGAGCCCAGGGCGTAGTGCACATTAGGCATGTGCTCTAACCCTGTGCCGCTGTCCCATTCCAGCTATGAGAACAGCAGCCATCTCAAGCCAAGCCCTAGTCCCATCAAACCCTGCAGAGTCTTCAACTTAATAAACAGGAAGGACAAAGCCTCGAGGGGATGACTCACACAGATGTGGACACAGACAGCTGAGCTGGCTCAAGTACTCTGTTCCTGTTCCACCACAACAATGACCAAAAGTAAATAACACAAGTGCTGTGGGCACCAGCTTTGTGAAGTCCTCACATCAGTTGCTCTAACACACAGGTCAGGTCACATGCAATTGTCAACTGCACATGTGAGGACCACAGAAGGGGAACTTTGATTCAGGCCCCAACTTCTCCATGTCAGACACTCACTTTCCATAGAAAGCTAGTTGAGAGAACTTGTACAAGTACAACTTGGTGAGTTTTGTGTGAATTTCAAAACAAGTAACTGAGGTAAACCTGCCAACCTCCCCACAATTAAATTACACTTGGAAAATTATAGAAAGAAATATGTGTTAGAATATTCTGATGGGATGTTTGCAAAGAATAAGACTGAGACATGAAGATTTCTCTCAAGTCCAAAGTTTGGGCAACATAGAGAGGCCCAATGTCAAAGAGAAAAGAAAGAAAGAAAGAAAGAAAGAAAGAAAGAAAGAAAGAAAGAAAGAAAGAAGAAAGAAAGGAAGGAAGGAAGGAAGGAAGGAAGGAAGGAAGGAAGGAAGGAAGGAAGGAAGGAAGGAAGGAAGGAAGGAAGAAGGAAGGAAGGAAGGAAGGAAGGAAGGGAAATAGAGAAAGAGAGAGAAAGAGAGAAAGAGAGAGAGAAAGAGAGAGAGAAAGAGAGGGAGAGAGGGAGGGAGGGAGGAAGGGAGGGAAGAAGGAAGGAAGGAAGGAAGGAAGGAAGGAAGGAAGGAAGGAAGGAAGGAAAGAAGGAAAGAAGGAAAAAAGAAGGAAGGAAAATTGTTTGAACATTTCTCTTCCATTTGCTTTTTTTGGAGATATATTCTCTTTTTCATTAGTGCCAATAGTTATGAAGAATAATGGGGTTCATCATGTCATTTTAATACATGTAAATAACAGATTGGTCACATCTACCTCCATTATCCTCCCACTTCTTTCCCCTTCCACTATCCCATTCCTCGTGAAGTAGAAATGTTTCTTTTCACATCTTGCTCTTCCATGCCAGTGCACATATCTAATGCTACTTCTTTTAACTAGTGCATCTTGACACTATCCTTACCTTGCTGTATGTAGTTACAGTGTGAGACTAAGTTTTATTGATTTATTCTACAAAAAGTATTATTGTGCATTCTTGGCTGGGAAAAGTGCCTCTCTTTGGGGCTTACTGGTCCTCACTTACCATAAATCTATGCATATAATTATTATTTTAATGTGAACATGAAGGTTTATCCAATATAATAAGTGTGTAAAATCAATTTTTAATGTTTTGTAATCCCGAATGCCTGGTACTTCAGTAAATGCTTAGCAAACCATTATGTTAAAACAGCTGTATGGTTTTGACTGTCAGAATATATCACATCTTTTCCACATGTTATATTTAGCTTTAAAGTTGCTTTATTGTAAATTACAAGTGTAAGCCACCCTGGCACTTGGTATTTTCTTACTTAATTTTGTTTGCCTTATCATGCCAAACTGAACAGGAAAGTACAAATCATCAATATAGGGAATGGCAAAGACAATATAACTGTAGATTATACTAGATTTGATGGGAATATAAGATTAGTTACAAGAAATTCTATGTAAGATTTTTAAAAATAATGCAAATTAACTGAAGAATTTCAGAGCAAATGACTGAACATTTTTAAGGGAGAAAATGTATAATATAGAAACATTTACCCAAATATTTAGCAATAGGCTCCTGAAATGCCAAAGAAGATGGCTATACTAAAAGCTATAGAACCCTAATGAAAGTAAATAAAAACAAACATAGATAAATGAAGAGTGAGATACCATATTCAAAGACTAAAAGAAACAGTATTACTGAAATGCAATTTTTCAAAATACGGAATAATCTACTTAATAAACTTGTGATAAAAATTAGGCAGTATCATGTGTACAGGTTGTTAAGCTGAACTTAAAATTTACATTGTATGACTATCCATAACAATATGGCGAGACAAAGGGTAAAAGGCAAACCAATGCAACAGCAGGACTTAGAAGACAATATGTTGTGCAACTTGGGGGGATCGGAGTTGGGGAAGAGGGAAGATGAGAGAAAAATGAGTGAGGGGGTAACAATTTGAATAGGAAATGTGCTCACTACCTAAGAAATGTAACTGTAACCCCTCTGTGCTTCATCTTGACAATAAAATTTAAAGAATGGAAAATAAGAACAAAGTTGATTTTTGCAAAACAACTTAAAAACGACCACAAACTACTATAATAAAAACTATTTTTGCAACATGCAGAGTGTTGTTTTTTAATATAAACTGAAATTTGTGTAAAACTCAAGCTTTGAAACTCATGGTTTGATTCCAAGGCTGTTTGAAGTGGAAAGAATTCAGATAGCATCACTCTAACCCCAGCTCAACAAAGTGATTTGTTCCAAATCGCAAAACTGATTCTGGGAAGCAAAAACAGTCTCCTTTTGTTAAAAAAAAAAAAAATGGAAAGAGAAGTCCAAAGGTTACCATGGCATTTTCAAGTCCCATCAGGGAGGCCCAGCTAGACCTTAATGAGTCACCGAAGGACCTTTCTCTCAATGGGACAAGCGGCAATAGCCTTAGAGGACTTGTTATGTTGGAGTAGAAACTCCTTCTCTATCCTGCATGCACACAAACACACCCATCTTCCTCACTGCAGGTAGGGAAATTCATTTCTGGACAGTGTGGTGTTCAGCAGTTCATATTTTTGAGTTCTTGGTCCCTATGGCCTATACAAAAGGAAACGGACAACCTCTACTTTACAAAGTCCTATTTCGAATTCAGCATCAATAGTCCTGCTAATGAAAGGTAAGGGCTAGATTCATCAATGTTTTTTAGGATGAAATTTCATTTGTTCAAGGAGAAACTAAAAAATAGAAGAATCACTTTCACTAATTTTAGCTCTTGATGCTTTTGGAAGCCTTGTACTCAGCAATAGAGTTTACATGCAGACCTAATTACCCACAGACCTATTCACACAAAAGAACCCAGGCAGTGTTGATTAGTTTTAGCAGACAAAACAACTGCTTGAGCAGCTAAGGCTGTGTCATGCAAAAGCCAAAAGTAGAAACAGCCTCATAGGTAGTTTGGATAAGGCTCACCGTCCTGCAAAAAGTGGTGTCAACAAAATAAGGAAACATGATCAGATCCATCCTGAAGAGTCAGAGGAGTTTCTGGAGTGAAATATACTCGTGAGGGTGGAAAGTCACACAGAGTATTGATGGTCAGATGTCAAAGTCCTTTCATTGTGGAACACAGGAGAGAACACGGATTGCATGGGACAACTGTGAGTAGTTCAGCTAAGCTGGGTCAGTGTGAGGGTGGATAGAAACATCCTATGAGCGGAGCAAAATCCCATGAAGGGCTTCGCCAGCAAGGATTGTGTCTTCTGGGCTGATGAGGCAATGTTAGAACAGGAACACCTGAGAAAATACTGAAAGAATTAAATGGATTGAATTGCCCATTTGCTTTTTAATAGCAAAGATCATTCTTAAGTATAGTTTGTGAAGGATAAAAGGAAAATAATGAAAGGTAGAAAGTAAAGAAGCAAATAAAATGATGAGTCCCACTTTTTTTTTTTTTAAATGGGTGAGGACTGTGTATTGAGGAACAGCCAGGGGCACAGATCTTCCTGAGGGATTGGAGATTGTACAAGCAGGTTCCTATATTGTGGTTCCATCTGGTGTCTGTGCTATAGGGTGGAGGTCAATCCTTCATATTCCACCTTTGGATACATAGTAACAATGGGCCCAGAGGGGAGAGGCATGGCTTCCATGTAGGATCTTTGGATACATAAAAAGAATGTGCTGAGAGGGGAGCAACATGGAGTTATGAGAATAAAGTAGATTCCCATCATTTGAAACCCTGAAGGAGTATAAAAAGTTGAGTGACACCGGTCTTTTCTGGCTACTTTCTGCTGATATGCGTGTGTTGAGGAGTCACTGGGGCTGGGGTCTTCAGGGTGCAGGTCTGTGCTGGGCAGGGAAGGGCAGTGTAATGGAAGCCTTTGGTTGCTTGCATGCACTGCCTTGACATGCTCCCAGGTAGTGTCCTGAGTGAGGGCTGTTATCCTGTTAAAGAGGAACTTGAAAAGGGGGAGATCAGGTGAAAGGCTGACAAGGTGGCAGGACTAGAGGATATGAATGACATAGGACAAACACCCTGGGCACATGCCAGAAAAGTTCCATTTGGAGCATAATCCCAGTTTGACCTATTACCGGGAAGGAGGAATTTCCATATTACTGGGGAGGTAGTATGGATAGGAAACAGAAATAGCAGGTAACAAAGGAAAGAATGCAAATTTCTGTTCAGTTAGAAGGCACACAGGCAGGGACATGAGATGGGCAAGCCTCTTATTTCCCTTGATCTCCCAGCTTTGGTTAAATTTGAAAGGGCAAGCACAGTGTGGCTCCATTTAGGATGTGACACCAGAATGTGACCCTCTTACTCCCCTACGTGGTTCCTGGTCATCTGGCCTGGCCTGAAGGTCCAGGTGCTTAATGCTGGGATGGCTCATAGGCATTTCTTCAGTCTCGGGGTTTGAAGAGTGCTAGCCTTAAGCAGAAGTGCTCAGAGACAGTGCTCAGGCCTTGAGTTCAAACCTTGAGTACAAACTCTGAGTCCCATTCTGTAGGGACATTAGAAATGCAGAAGGGACAATAGGGAGATGAAAATAAGAACTAAGTTGTTGACAGAGTCAATAGGATTTTGTTAGGTAATGAGAAGATGATTTTAAAAGATGCTCAAATTGTAGATGTAAAAGAATAGATGGATTTGGTGTCATTTCTCAGATGTAAAATTATAGACAAAGAAGCTAAAGAAAGCAATGGGTTTGGGAGGGGCACCACTTGGGTTTGATATGTTTGTGGGATTCCCAAGGATTGTGGGTAAAGATGAGAACCCAAGTAGATGATCGAAATACCTATCTAGACTTTGGGAGAGAGATCAGCCTAGGGAATCAAGACTTGACACAGTTTTATACAAGATGACATTAATAAAATAAGAGAAGATTAAAGATAAGATAACATTAATAAAGATAAGAGAAAAAAAGAGAATGAGGCTCACTCATGCTCCTTTTATGCAAAGAGGAAGGGATAACACCCTGGTGTTGTGGAGCAGAGGAAGAGGTGGGGCTGAGGAAGGAGGGCCAGGAATGACCCCATGAAACAAAGAATATGAGGACATGCAGAATGAAAATGTAAACCAAATGAAGTACTCATTTTGTTCCACAGGAATAACTTCAGGTCCAAGATGGATGTTGGAAACCACACCACTGTGACAGAGTTCATCATTCTGGGCTTAACAGAAGATCCTACACTTTGTGTCATCTTCTTTGTGATATTTCTAGGGATGTATATTGTCACTTTAGTAGGCAATATCAGCATAATCACTTTAATAAGAAGCTGTTCTCAGCTGCACACCCCTATGTACCTGTTCCTCAGCCATCTAGCTTTTGTGGACATTGGGTCTTCTACTGCAGTGACACCTATAATGCTTGTAGGTTTCTTTGGACGTGGAACAGCCCTCCCTGTGGCTGGCTGTGAAGCCCAATTCTGTTCTGTTGTGATGTTTGGGACAACTGACTGCTTTCTGTTGGCTGCCATGGCCTATGATCGCTATGTGGCCATCTGCTCACCCCTGCTCTACTCCACCCATATGTCCCCCAGAGTTTGCATTCTCTTGGTGGCAGTTTCCTATCTGGGTGGTTGTGTGAATTCTGGTACATTTGCTAGTTGTTTGCTGAGTCTGTCCTTCTGTGGACCCAATCGTATAGATCACTTTTTCTGTGATTTTTCTCCTCTGTTGAAACTTTCTTGCTCAGATATCTCCACTGTTGAAATTATCCCGTCCATTTCTTCCGGCTCCATCATTGTGCTCACAGTGTTTGTCATTGCTCTGTCTTACATATCCATCCTCACCACAGTCCTGAAGATGCGCTCCAAGGAAGGGAGACACAAGGCCTTCTCCACATGCACCTCCCACCTCACTGCAGTCACTCTGTTCTTTGGGACCATTACATTCATTTATGTGATGCCCAAGTCCAACTACTCCACGAAGCAGAACAGGGTGGTGTCTCTGTTCTACACAGTTGTGATCCCCATGTTGAACCCCCTGATCTACAGTCTGAGGAACAGAGATGTGAAGCAGGCCCTGAGGAAGATGACTGTCAGAATGTATTCTTAGCATCTGCTGCTTGAATTTAATATGTCTATGTGAGGATTTTATTTACCCATGTCACGTTTCTTGTCTACTACATGCAGCTTAGCAGAGTGCTTGATTTGTAAGTTGTATTTATGTGTTCTCTTACCTTTATACATTTCTATATCAATTGAAAGGCATCTTGAAATCAATAAAGTTATAGTTATAATTATTAGTATTATGGAAATTTTGTCAGGGACTTTTTCTTTCTTTAATTAATTTACCAAGCAATAATTTCTTTCTTCCTGTTATGAGAGACTTCATTCCAAATACATCAAATGCATCTATTGCCCATGTTAATCAGTGTTTATCCTTTCCTGTCTTATTTCGGGCACCATTATTATTAGTATTTTTTTTTTACCAAGAAGTGTTTCTGGAGGTTCAAATATGTGACTATTTCTATATTCCTGAATCATTGAAAATGAGATTAACAGTGGAAATCAGAGTCTAGCTCCAAAAGTTCTATGATCCTATAGTTAATTTCCAAAACAAATCTACTATGATGAGGAGATTATGAATTCCATTCAATTCACTGATAAATACTGGCTCTTAGGTTAAATCATTTGTTCAGAGGAATATAGACTCAATTCTATGCTCTGTGTACTTAACCTTCAGTATAATATCAGCATCAGTCTAGTTAGTAATGTCAGCATAAGGATTCCGTGCAAGAATGGCTGAGTGGTGTGTAAGATTGGCTGAGTGGTGCCCAGGCTAGGTTGGCACTTTCCTCCAATCACCAGACTCCTGCTAAAGTGGTCTCACTTGTGCATACATTGGTGTGGCTGGAACACTAGACTGATTCCCATTATTTAGGAAATCTGGTCTTGACACCAGAATCACAGGATTTCACTGGAATTCTAGGCATATTTACACACATATTAAAAACAGTAAAGCATTAAGCATAATGTCAATTTTATTGTTTGTAGAGCTTTCATACCTAAGCATTGCAATTTTGTCTTTACAGGTCTAGTTCCATAGATCCAGCTCTATAAATAAATTAGAACTTGTAAAAAAATCTTATAAATAACATCCCAGGTGGTACTACATATTTTTATTGTAGAAAGAAGATTTCCTGAAGCATGGCAACTCCAAAGCAAATGTTGAGACAACTGAATTGAAGATTTAGAGTGGCATTTGAATGGAAGCTTTAGAATCTAATTTTCCTTCCTCAAGTAATGGATTGAGAGACATAGAGGATTGGAGTTATTTAAAATGTTATAACAAAATCAAAAACCATCATAATACATGACAATTATTTATTTGAAAGTTAAAATTTTTATTACTATTACAAAGGTGATGTACACAGTGGTTACAGTCACATAAGTCAGGCAATAAGTACATTTCTTTTTGAACGATGTCACCTTTCCTTCGCTCTCTCCCATTTTTTCCCTCTTGTCCACACTGACAAGTTGTGTAGCTCATTTCACCATAATACTTTTATTATTACAATAAAATAGAATAAAAATAATGTCATTATGAAAGTGTTATACAGAGGGGCTATCATTTCATAAACAGGTTATAGTACATTATCAAATGAAACTGTAGAACATAATGACTTTTTCCCACTCAAAAATACAAAACAAAGTCCTAAAGTTGACAAAGATAAGTTAAACAGAATATTATGGAAGAATCATATTGTGAGCAGTTTCTTCTGTTTTTTAAATGTCTCTGGTTTGTGCTTTATTTACAACAAAAAACTTTAACATTAAACATAACATGTGGAAAGGATTTGATATATTCTGACACTTAAAACATGTAGCTGTTTTAAAATGATGGTTTACTGATCATTTATTGAAGTGCCAGGCATTCAGGATTACAAAACACCTAAACATTTGACCTCACACATTTATTATATTGAATAAAACTTCATTTCAGATTTAAAAAATTAGGCTCATGGACTTGTGATAAACAAGGGAGGAGCAGTAAGCCCAAGGGAGAGGCACTTTCCCCCGCCAGGAATGCACAACAATACTTTTCGTAGAATAAATCACTAAAACTTAGTCTTGCAACATAACTACATACAGCAAGGAAAGAATAATGGCAAGGTGTACTAGTTAAAAGAAATAGCATTAGAAATGATACATTGTCATGAAAGAGTAGGCTGTGTCAAGAATATTTATAAAGCACTAAGAATGGGATGATGTAAGGGGAAAAAGTGGGAGGATAATGGGGGTAGATGTGACCAATGTATGTTATTTTACATGTATTAAGGTGTCATGATGAGCCCCATTATTCTTCTTAAATAATAGGAACTTATGAAAAAGAGAATTACATCTCTGAAAAAAGCAAATGGAAAAATGCTCAAACAAATTTTCTCCTTGCCTTTCCTCCCTGCTTCCTTCCTTTCTTCCTCCCTCCCCTGCTCCCTCCCCTGCTCCCTCCCCTGCTCCCTCCCCTGCTCCCTCCCTCCCTCCCTCCCTCCCTCCCTCCCTCCCTCCCTCCCTCCCTCCCTCCCTCCCTCCCTCCCTTCCTTCTCTCTGTCTCTCTCTTTATTTTTTCTGAGATGGGGCCTCACTATGTTTCCCAGGCTTTGGTCTTGAGAGAAATCTTCATATCTCAGTCTTCTCATTTGCATTGACTTCAGGCATGTGTCATTATGTTCATTAAATTTCTGAGGATAGGCATCATGTCTTTCACATTTCAGTGTCTTTGATGCCTAATAGCATCTAGCATCAAGAAAGCACCCAAGGAAAATCTGTAGATTTGAAATTAAAAAAAATACAACAACAATACATAGGGACACAATCTTGATCACCTCCTAGTGTATCCAAAGAGCACTGTCAATATGGAAGTGTCATACCATTAGAAAGTGGATAAAGGATGGAAGTTGTTAGGTTGAGGCTCAGAGAAGTGGGATCAATAGAGAAGAATATTTGAGAGCCACCTATAATTTACTAGTCTCCCTTTGTTTTCTTTTATCTATTTCTTGAGATGTATAATGAACTGATTAATTTTCTGGCTGAAATTTAGGAAAACTAGGAGATAACTTTCACAAATCATCTTGGTGATTTTCCCTCTTACTTATATATTATTAATTATTAACTTTAGTCATTTTTAGGCTATTAATGACACTCCAATGAGTCTGTTTTCCCACTGAAATGTAAATGACTTCCTTGTTGTCATTATCCACATCTCTTCCTGTTTTTTTTGTTGTTGTTGTTGTTTTGTTTTTTGAGACTAGTGGTTCTATCTAGTTTGTTGAGAACCTTGGAGTTGTGATTGATTCTACTCTGTGACTCTATTGACAGAATTTGTGGACTCATTATGTCTCTTAAAAACATACCTTATCCAATTTCCTTTCTCTCAACTCCATCAGCTCTGACTATGTAATTTTTTTGTCTCTGCTTGTACTGACTCAGTCAAATCCTTCTGATATCCTCATTCCTTCTTTCAGTCTTTCTTTATCTTACTCTTTCCCAACTATTTTGCACTCTGTCTTCTGTGCTTACCATTTCTAGAAACATTCTTTTCATTCTTATTTTCCTTAGTATTCCTGAAATTTATGGGCACCACTCAACCTCAATTCCTCCTCAATTTCTGTGCCAAACTCATAAAGTGAGAGGAAAAAGTATTTCTTCTTTTTCATTTTCCCTGTCAATCTTCAACTCCCAGATCATCTTTGCTCTTTTTAAGATCTATTTTATTAACAATACCTTCAATGGTTTAAAATAAATTTTCCTCCATGGACTTCCTGATTACAATTAAGTATTTCATAATTCAATTTTCAGATCTCTTTCATTTTACTGTTAGATTCATATATTATCTCTTGTTGCAACAAATACTAAAGTAAGTGTTTTATAAAGAAGTATTTCATGACTTTCCCCAAGGGCTGGATTAAATTGGCATCTTGAAATCTTCCTCTCTTGCTCCAGGCCCTTGTTAAGAAAAACATTTTAAGGCTGGGGCTGGGAATGTGGCTTAGTGGTAGAGTGCTTGCTTAGCCTGCATGAAGCCCTGGGCTAGGTTCCTCAGTACCATATAAATAGAAAAAGCCAGAAGTGGCGCTGTGGCTCAAGTGGTAATGCTAGCCTTGACCAGGCCAGGACTGGCAAAAAGAAGAGGAAGAAGAAGAAGAAGAAGAAGAAGAAGAAGAAGAGGAAGAAGAAGAAGAAGAAGAAGAAGAAGAAGAAGAAGAAGAAGAAGAAGAAGAAGAAGAAGAAGAAGAAGAGGAAGAAGAAGAAGAAGAAGAAGAAGACATTATATAATGAACTCACAGCAATACTGTGAAACAGGTAGGGAAAAGATCTTCCTTCTAGTTAGCCCCAAACAATGAGTATTCCTAGAAAGATATAAAACAGCTGGGATGCAGTTAAAGGAATGATATGCAACTTGACACATTTGCTAGGAGAAAACTACTGACCAAAGTGCTTGAGTTACAGAATCTTGGAGGCAGCAGCAAAAGTGAGCAGGAGTAATCAATAAGACAATAAACAGGGCTGTTGTTTGAGGCATCCCAGTGTAAGTCAGTGGATCCTCTCTAATGCTAAATACAAGCCCTTAATGATATCCCCTGGGTGCAAGGTAGGGAATATGTAAGCTCAGCAGGCCAGGCAGCTTTCCAAGCACAGGCAATATCAGAATGAATGAGGAACAGACAGGCTCAGATGTCCAATACCTCCTGTCCTTTCCCCAGGGATACTGGAGGTGACTTTGGTAAACATTTCTGGCATTCACAGAAAGAATGATTAATAATCAGAAGTACATGGAAACAATCCTGTGGGAGAGAGACACCAAAAGTTACTGTCAATAGATTTGACATTCAAGAAAACTGTTTATAAAATTAGAATAAAAACTTTAGTGTAAATGTAGTTTGATATATTTAGAGGCATATGAGAAAGTAGTGTATGTATAAAAGTCAAGTTCAGGTACTAGAATATAAAAATTTTATTAACAAGATTAAAAAGCACACAAATACTTGGGTAAGTTGGGTTGTCTAAATGGACACAGAGAGTTCCTGTTAGTGAACTATGAAACAAAGCTGAGAAATGTAAGAGTCAGTGTAAAAGGTCTAAGAGAGCAAAGAAATGTTGACAAAGAGGACAGATTGAAAAATCCAACAACTATGCACTTAGAACCCCAAGAAACAGTGGAGAACAGTGGAGTAGATGTAGAGAAGCAACACCTAATGAAGTAGCTGAATAAAAACATTTCAGTGCCAAATAAAGAGGAGAAATCTCTAGAAAAAAAGTAACTATATATCAAGTAGGAAGAATGACAGGAAAGCACTATTTTCCCAAATGATGTAATAAAGATTCAAAACAAGGACTTCACAACACTAACACCAGATACAAATCTGGTAACCTTAGATACCAGAAGACAAAGAGGTAACTTTTCTCTGAAATAACATGGAGAATAATGGTACACATAGAATACTAGGACCAAATAATATGTGATTCAGGCAGAAGAGAAAATAAAGATATTTTTATATCTTGGAAGGTGTTAGTTTACTACTTACAATTTTACCTTTCTGGATTCAGAAAGATTTAAGGAGACACACAAAACAGAAAACAACAAATACCAGGAATAAATAAAAATATGGTCATTTATTAATGCATATAATTTGTTGATTACAATAATAATTCATAGCTAAAGGGCAGGGAATATGGCCTAGTGGTAAAGTGCTCGCTTCGTTTACATGAAGCCCTGGGTTCGAGTCCTCAACACCACATATATAGAAAATGGCCAGAAGTGGCACCGTGGCACAAGTGGTAGAGTGCTAGCCTTGAGCAAAAAGAAGCCAGGGACAATGCTCAGGCCCTGAGTTCAAGCCCCAGGACTGGCAAAACAAAACAAAACAAAAAATAATTCATAGCTAAAGTTCCTGATGCTTTAGCAAAACAAGTTGGCGAGTTATACAGTAGTAGGGAATGGAAGCTGAGATTCTTGTCAAATTCAAAATCAGGCTTTAAGAACAAATCAATTCCAGGCTGAAAATACAAAAATTCCAGGTTGAAAATACAAACAATGTATTAGATCATGAACAGCTATAACTACCAGACAAATAGACATAACACATAAATTCTATGTTATTAGATTAAGAGTAGTACAGGAATGCTGAATCCATCTAACTAATGTAAATAATGATTGGGAAGCAAAAATGAACATGTTTGATAGTGTCATTTGGTAACTAAGTAAGGAAATGTGTCCTTTTCACTATTACTGATGGAAAGTACACTGAAAATAATTGTTTTAAGGGTGTCATCAAAATAGAAAATACAATTAGTTAAAACCTTACAGCAGCCCTGCACATTCATATACTAGCAACACAGTATTTGAAATACTTAAGGCTAACTCTAATAGAATCAAAGAAAATTAAAAATTTCATAAGTGTAATGGAAGATTTTCAATAATTTTACATCAAATAAGTAACAAAATTTTTCTATCTTAGGTTATTAACATAAAATATTAAAAAATACTAACTTGAATGCTGTTGGCTCATGCCTGTAATCCTAGCTACTCAGGAGGCTGAATTCTGAGGACCATGGTTCAGAGTCAGCCCAGGTAGGAGAGACCATGAGACTCTTATTTCCAAAGAATCACCAAAAAAGTCAGAAATGGGGTTTGGCTCAAGTGGCAGAATGGTAGCCCTGAGCAAAACAGCTAAGGGACAGTGCCCAAGCTCTGAGTTCAAGCCCCAGGACAGCACAAAATATATAAGCAAACAAGTAAGTAAAATAGATAGGTAGGTAGGTAGATAGATAGATAGATAGATAGATAAATAGATAGATAGATTGATTGATATAGATAGATAGATAGTGCTAATCTTTTTTTAAAGTTTTTATTATAAAACTGATGTATAGAGAGGTTACAGTTTCATACGTTAGGCATTGGATACATTTCTTGTACTGTTTGTTACCTTGTCCCTCATACCCCTCTCCCCCCTCCCCCTTCCCCCCCCTGAGGTATTCAGTTCCCTTACACCATACAGTTTTGCAAGTATTGCTTTTGTTGTTGTTTCTCTTAATTTACCCTTTGTCTCTCAATTTTGGTATTCCCTCTCAATTTCCTAATTCTAATACCAGTATACACGGTTTCCAATATACTCAGATAAGATTACAGAGATAGTGTAGATACAATCCAAGAAGGTGATACAAGAACATCATCAACAGTATAAACTACAGATACACATGGGTTGTTGAAAGTAGTTACAACTGTGATATAACAATCATTTCCATAAAATGGAGTTCATTTCACTTAGCATCATCTTATGTGATCATAAGGGTATTGCTATTGGGCTCTTGTGATCCTCTGCTGTGGCTTGCCTAATCCTGTGCTAATTATTCCCAATAAGGGAGACCATAGAGTCCATGTTTCTTTGGGTCTGGCTCACTTCACTTAGTATAAAATAGATAGGTAGATAGATAGGTAGATAAATAGATAGATAGATAGATAGATAGATAGATAGATAGATAGATATAGATAGATAGATAGATAGTGCTTATCTTCTTTAAAGGCAGCTTGGTAGTATCAGAGCTTACATTGCCCAAACCAATATTCCCATTCTTTGGTGTGTGGAAAACAGAAGCAGTGGCACATGAAGTAGGGGTATGATTTAAAATCAGTGATAAGACTCATTTGAAGGGTATAAGTTACTATACTGTATGAAGGAGATTACTAAATACATGGAAGTAAAAAGGGCTGACCTAGTGGATTAAGTAGTAGAATCTTCCTGGTAAGCAGGAAGACCTGAGTTCCATCTCTAGTACCACCAAAATAAAAATACACACAATAATACCAATTTTAAAAATACACACACACACATACACACACACACACACACACACACACACACACACACACACACACACACACACCCCACAGAGAAACTGGAAGCAAGGAGTTGACCTTTTACTCGAATGGAAAGGAAGCATTGAGAGTGAGATAACTGTAGGTCTGGGAAAGGAAGAAGTACCTTTAATATTGGTATCACTATCTAGCTAAAGACTATAGTTTTTTTTTTGTTTAAATACACACACACATACACACACACACAAACCCCACAAACCCACAAAAAGTGGAAGATGCCCCAATTGTGGGTCATTTTCACATAGAGTATTCACAGCTCTTCCTTTAGCAGCCTAGGGCATAAATAAGTATAAACCACATGACAACCCTCTACAACAGTTCCAGACACCTGGCTGTGGAGCAGAGATGTTCACAGAAAGGCCAAGGCTAATTATGTCTATCTACCTAAGCAAACTTCAAAACTAATTAGATTTTTGCAGTTGTAACACTGTATAAAAATAGCAAAGAGAATAAATGAAACCCCTGAGATCTTAATGAACACCCCAGTCAGCATAATGATGTATGAACACATAAAGCAAACCTAATTTTCTCAGTCTCACTGGATTTTCTCCCATTGGATTTTCAAGTGAATGCTAACAAACCAGGGTGTCTGGGGCTGTTTCAAATGATCCCAAGTCTTGCATAAGTAAGCCCTGCTGGGCAGAGATGACCAACAGAGTCTGTCTTCATCATAATGATTGACCAGTAGGTAACATTCATTCTTTATTATTAATACATGAATTTCTCATAGGGAAATGCAAAATGTCTTCTGAACTATTCTCAGAAGTCCCACAGCATTACTTCTACTTCTTAAGCAAGTCACTGAAGTCCTGCTTAAATTCAGGTAGCAGAACTAAGTTTGAAGTCATCTTTAGTCTATAACAACTATTTTGGGGGGAAATATTGGAGTTTGAATTCATGGTCTCATGGTTACACAGGCACCTACCACTTGAGCCAGACTCCTAGCCTCTTATTGATTCAGTTATTTTTCCAGATAGAATTTTGTGTTTTATCTTGGGGTGATTCCTACTACAATCTTCCTACATGTCTCCCAAGTAGTTGGGATCATAGGTGTGTACCACCATACTTGGTGTGATGGTTGAGGAGCAGTCTTGCTTATTATTTTTTCCTCAGAGTGGTTTGAACTATTATCTTCCTCTTTCTACCTTACAAGTAGCTAGAACCATAAGCGTGAACAAATATTTAACCTATCCCATCTTTATTTATTTTTTTATTTAATTTTATTGTCAAGGTGAGGAACAGAGGGGTTACAGTTACATAGGTAAGATAGTGAGTATATTTCTTGTCAAACTTGTTACCTCCTCCCCCATTTTTCTCCCACCTTGCATCCTCCCCAATTCTTCCCTACCTCTTAATACCTACCTCATAGTAATCTAGACGTTATTACTGTCAAGGCAAGACTAGTTCTGATGCTCATCTTCAAATGAACATGGAAGTTCGGATACTGCTGTGGCATAGCAGTTTCGATTCCTTTGGGTATATACCCAGAGTACGATTGCTGGCTCACCGGGTGACTCCACTGTTAGTATTTTGAGGGACCCTACATTGTTTTACAAAATGACTGTTCTAGTTTATACCCCCACAATAGGTACAGAGTTGGGTGTATTTCACAACCATCTAGTGTTGGTTATGTTTTTATCATTTTCATAATGACAAGTCTAATGGGAAAGGATGGAGGTGCATATCATTGTGGTTTTAATTTATATTTATTTAATATTATAGGTGTGAAGAACTCTTATTTTTCTTTCTTTTTAATTTTTGCATGCATATCCTAGAGCTTAAACTCAGGGCCTGGGTCCTGTCCCTGAGATTTTGCTCAAGGCTAGCATTCTACCACTTGAGCGACAACTCTACTTCCAGCATTTTGGCAGCTAACTGGAGTAAAGAGTCTCACATGCTTTCCTACCTGGGTTGGCTTCCAATTGCAATCCTCAAATCTCAGTCCCCTGAGTAGCTAGGCTTATAGGTATGAGCCATCAGCACTTGGGGATAATTTTTCATATTTTAATCACTAATCGCCAAATAATTTATTGAAAAAATTATGGTATTTCATATGAACAAATAGCCTAAATGAAGTGTGCTTTCATTTTATTGATCTTGTGAATTCTTGTGATTAAATCTACTCATTGGTTTTTGTTAAATTCAGTGACTTCTTGGTATTTTTCTTTTTAGTTTTTTATTTTTTTTTTGGCCAGTCCTGGGCCTTGGACTCAGGGCCTGAGCACTGTCCCTGGCTTCCTTTTGCTCAAGGCTAGCACTCTGCCACTTGAGCCACAGCGCCACTTCTGGCCGTTTTCTGTATATGTGGTGCCGGGGAATCGAACCCAGGGCCTCATGTATACCAGGCAAGCTCTCTTGCCACTAGGCCATATCCCCAGCCCCATGTATTTTTCTTATTTATGTGTTACTCTCACATTGTTGCATAATGTAAGCATGTGCAATTTTGTTAGCATTCTTTCTAGCATGCTACAGTCATAAAAATATGAAATAGATCCTTTAAGTTCTGTTGACTTCTGCAAGTACAAGTAATGTCCTAAAGTAAAATAATTTGTTTATGCTCTTTCAGGATGAAACATTATATGAAGCTTTTATGACAGCTCACAGCTCATGTGCAATGACATTAACCAGGGTAGATGTTCTGCAGGTCGAAAAAGTTCACGTTGGAAACTCAGTGTGAAGTAACACATCAGAGATTGACTTCTCACTTGCACTGTAATATTGTTCTCTGCGTTTACTCAAAACCCAAGTTGGTGAGAAGGATCGATTTATTACAATTGTAACCTGCATGGTATTTACTCCTGAAAAGACCCATATTTCCTTTCAAAGTGGGTAGGAAGTGTGGTCTGTAATAGGACTAAAAAATTAGAGGTTAAATTCAATATTGCAAAACACTGGCCTGAGTTCAATCACCTTAACTCAGTATTGAGATTCTCAAAACTCTATTTCCATAAGTTTTCATCCAGCAGCCTGAATGGATTGAATGTGCTATTAGTCTCAACTATGTTGTGATCTAAGTCATTGGTTGTCTTAAGAGATATGAAGGGTAACATTTTCAATCACTGGACAATATAGCATGTTTTGAGACAACCAGTGGAGGATAGGCATTAGACAAAAGTACTATCTAGCTTTTCATTTTTAGTAAGTTAACTGCTATAGCAAACATAGCACATATGACAAATATAAGCTCAATCAATGCATTTTAATACCCACTGTTTTTTATTTTGATTAGGTATATTCCAAAAAGATGAAGACTGGGAATGACACAGTGGTGACAGAGTTCATTATTCTGGGCTTAACAGAGGATCCTACACTTTGTTCCATCTTCTTTGTGCTTTTTCTAGGAATCTATGTTTCTACTGTATTTGGCAATATAAGTATAATCATGTTAATCCAAAGAAGCCCTCAACTTCATACCCCCATGTACCTCTTTCTCAGCCATTTGGCCCTTGTGGACATTGGGTATTCCACATCAGTCACACCTGTAATGATTGTGAGTTTCGTAAGAGAGACAACTACTATCCCTGTGGCTGGCTGCATAGCCCAACTTGGCTCTGATGTTGTCTTTGGTACAGCCGAGTGCTTCCTGCTGGCTGCCATGGCTTATGATCGCTATGTGGCCATCTGCTCACCTCTGCTCTACTCCACCCTCATGTCTCCCAGGGTTTGCATCATCTTACTGGTTGCTTCCTACTTGGGTGGGTGCCTGAACGCCTCATCGTTTACCAGCTGTTTACTGAGTCTGACTTTCTGTGGACCAAATAAAATCAACCATTTCTTCTGTGACCTGCCACCCCTGGTAAAGCTTTCTTGTACCCATATTTACATTGCTGAAATATCTCCTGCCATCTCAGCGGGGTCAATCATTGTAATCACGCTGTTTACCATCATCATCTCATATCTCTACATCCTCCACTCCATCCTGAAGATGCGCTCCACAGAAGGACGCCACAAGGCCTTCTCCACCTGCACCTCCCACCTCACTGCCGTCACATTGTTTTATGGGACAGTCACGTTTGTTTATGTGATACCAAAGTCAAACCACTCACCTGACCACACTAAAGTAGTATCTGTGTTCTACACGGTGGTGATCCCTATGCTGAACCCCCTGATCTACAGCTTGAGGAACAAAGAGGTGAAAGAGGCCATGAAGAAACTGATGGCGAGAACACATTCCTCATTTTGAAGCAAGTATACTGTGAATCTAGAAATACTAAATGAATAATTTGGGAACATATGTGATGAGTGTTTTATGTCATAGACTTATATAATTGAGGAAATCTCTTAAATACACAATGATAGTATGTTGATTCATGTCTAGTAACTCTGTGGAGTCATAAAATGAAATACATGCATCATTTTTCACAAACATCTGCACTAATAATGTACATATTTTGAGATACATGGGCAATTTTGCTTTTTGTCTCCTTTGCCTGAAATTTATGTTGTCTTTGATTGGAGGAATCTTTCCCCTCCCGTTAAATAAGGTTACAAATTAACCTTGTGGAAACATCAGTCATTGCATGTCAATACAATTTTAAATATTCACCGTTGCAGTCACTTCTTGTGGAAAAATTTGCCTCTTTTCTTTTGGATGCCAGGCCTGGAGCTGGAACTCAGGGACTAGACACTGTTCCTGAGTTCTAACCTAGGACTAGTACCCATAAAAGGCCCAGCACTAGCTTTTTTCACTCAAGGTTGGAGATAAGAGTCGCATAGACCTTCCTGCTTGGGATGGCTTCAAATTGTGATCCTCAGATTTCAGCCACCTGAGTAGCAAGGGAATACAATGGCTAGGGATATACCACCACCCAGATTATATTTTGCTTCTCTTATACAGGGCTGTTATTATAATTTTTAGAAATAGTAGTGTTGTATATTACACACATGATATTAAAATTAAATAAACGAATGTTCAAATCCACAGACTTACTCAATTTTTTGGTTACCATCTCTGTCAGTTATTGAGTTTGTAAATAGCTAGCCATTAATATGTCTTCATTGTATTTTTTATTTATTCTGTCAATGATTATACTTTCTATGTTTTGAAGCTTATTGCTTTGTGGAGCTCTAATCTGTTCTGTGGTGATTACTGGGATGACCCAATGTTTCTTGTTGGCTGTGTGAATATTCACACGTTTACTCATCATCCTTATGCGGACCAAATCTGTAAATCAAATTTTGTCTATAATTTCTCCCCTTTGGAGAAACTTTTCTGTTCAGATATCTCCATTATTGAAGTTATCTCCATCTCTTTTTGATCATGCTGCTCATAGTGTTTGTCATTGCTCTCCAATCTCCATCCTCACTACAATCCTGAAAATGCTCACTACTGAAAAATGACACAAAGCCTCATTCCCTGCATCTCTCACTTCACTGTGGTCACTCTCCACTATGAAATTATGATTGATATGATATACAATTTCTTAGTTTAGCTATGGTCTCATGTTAAGGAGGCTCTGAGGAAGGCAGCCATCAGAATTATTCTTAGGATCTATTCATTGAGTAGAAGATGACCTGTAAGTTTTCATTTGTCAGTCTCACAATTTGGATCTACCAAGTACTGCTTGTTTGCTTAAATTAAAATCTTACTCTAATGCACACTTTCAAGCTCTTCAATTCAATAAGGAGTCACAGTGAGACCAGTAATATCAATCATAGTAATCATGGCCACAATTGAAATCCTAAAGATGCCAAGTACTTTTGCTTAATTTAATTTATTTGCCAAACAATAATTTGCACTTACTCTAGGTCAGGTCAGGTCTTATTGTAAACATATTATATTCATTTACTCATTGATTCCTGTCATGATCACTATGTAGTACCCTACTATTGTTAATTTGAAAATAAATAGCGTTCAAAAGACATTACCTAGGTTATACACAGTAACATATCTAATCAGATGTAGAACCACTACTTGAATACCTGAAATCTTTTTCCAAATCAATTTTACTGTTTAATTTAATTTTCACAAATGTTTTATGATGCTGGAAATTTTAAATTCTTCTCAATGTACAGATGAGCAAACTGCACTTAAGAGGTCCAATAGTTTGTCCATATAGATAAGGGGTCAAGTGCTATATTTCTAGAATTGATGCATTTAATCTATACCATTCCAAGTGACTTTCCCACTGTTACTAAGCTGAAGGATCAGGAGTTTGGCTGCATATTTAAAGCTAAGGTAGAAATTTGTATCATTCTTTTACAAAAATGAAACAAATGATCAAACAAAACCCCCTTTGTCCCCCCCAAAGTCTAGGTGGTAGAGATCTAGGAGTAAGGGTGGAGATGGAATTGGATTGCTTCTCATCTATAAGAAATCAGGCTTTCACACCCTGATCACAGGATTTTTACTGGATGCCTATTCAATTTAACCTGCATAAAAAATATAGTCCTGTTTCCACAACTTAAGTTCATTTGTAGGAACTTAAGATAGTATCTTTTGTAGCCACACAATAATGTCTTAGTACTACAGATCCAGAGGTCTCAATCAGTGAAGAAAATAGGACCAATGGATAAAAATCAGAAATGCACTGGGTGCTGGTGGCTCATTACTATAATCCTATCGCTGCCTAGGATGCTGAGATCTGAGGACTACAGTTTGAAGCCAGCCCAGACAGGAAAGCTAATGAACCTCTTATCTACAATTAACCATCAAAAAAATCTGGAAGTGGGGGTGTGGCTCAGGTGGCAAAATGCTACCTTTGAGCAGAAAAGCTCAGTCACAGTTCCCAGAACCCGAGATCAAGTCCCAGGACAAGGACACACACACGACAACAACAACAACAACAACAAAAAACCTCCAGAAATTCCACTACCAACCATAGAGAAGGACTTTAAAGAATAGCCTAGTGTCATTTCAATGAAACTAGAAAGAGAAAGGAGAGATTTCCTGGGGTCTAGTCACTCCCAGCTCAAAGAAAGTACTGTGACAACTATCTATTTATATATTTATATTGTAAAGGTGATATACAGAGGGGTTATAGATACATAAATCAAGTAGTGAGTACATTTCTTTTTGAACACTATTACTTCTTCCCTTGTTTAATCTCAGTTTTTACCCTCATGATCCTCCTCCCCCATGAATTGTAGAGTTCATTTTTAACATGGTGTTAGTGAATATCACTGTTGCATTTGTTCACTTCTTGTTGCACCATTTCTGTGCTACCCCTTCCCATCCCCCAAACAGATAAACCACATATAAGATAAAAGGTACATAAATCAAAAATAGCAACAAAGGAGAAAGACATACACACAAAAAATTAAAATAACAAAAAGCTCTTATTTCCCTTTCTTGGAGTTCATTTTCATAAACCTCATTTTATATGATCATATGCTCATAGCTATTAAGCCTTTGTGATCTTCTCCTAAGAAGATCCTCCTTTGGTCTCACTATGTGCATGTTTACAGTCCTGTTTAGTTTATCATGTCCAAATATAATTTTTTGTCTTTTACCATCCATTGTGTTTAGTTGTAGATTTATAGGTACATTCTAATTACTACAAATGAGGGAAACCACTAAAGCTACCAGCACAATGGTGTTCATTACAGCACTTTTTACTATAATAAAGATATGGAATCAACACAGATGCCCCTCAGTGGAAGACTTGATCAATAAAATGTGACACATATACACAATGAAATTGTATGCTTCCATTAGAAAGAATGATATTGCACCATTCATAAGGAAATGGAATGACTTGGAAGAAAATTATATTAAGCGGGCTGGGAATATGGCCTGGTGGTAAGAGTGCTTGCCTCGTATACATGAAGCCCTGGGTTCGATTCCCAAGCACCACATATATAGAAAATGGCAGAAGTGGCGCTGTGGCTCAAGTGGCAGAGTGCTAGCCTTGAGCAAAAAGAAGCCAGGGACAGTGCTCAGGCCCTGAGTCCAAGCCCCAGGACTGGCAAAAAAAATATATATATTAAGCAAAGTAAGCCAGACCCAAAGGAACATAGATTGAGACAATTTTTAATGGCACCTATAGACAAGATTTACAATCTAATTTTCCTTTACTTTGGTGTAATGATGTAAAAGAGGTAAAGGTTGGGAGATATTAGAAACTATTATTTTTTGCAAAAAGAAAAATGTGTAGTGTACCATGCAATGAAGTATAGAAAATCTAAAATAGTATTTCATTTTAAGGTAGAAAATGCAGAATAATATCTCAAAGGTAACATGGACAAATTAAAACTCAGAAAGTGACTAAGTAATAGTATGTAGGTATATTCTGTTTTGAGTATCTCTTATTATTATTATTATTATACTTCACTTAAAAGAAAAAACCTTGAAAGTAAATTAAATAAATAAATAAATAAAATTTGAAGACTTGACATGTACTGACATGAAAAACTACATATTTGTCCTAACAGGCTGAGTGTAGATATCAATGGTAGGGAAGATGGGCGGTCTGCTTGCCATAGAGCAATGATACCAAGTTATCCCATCTCACCCCTTCTCCTTAGACCTGTGGATGACAGGTGACAGTGGAGGTTAATCTCCCAGGCAGAATTAAGCTTGCCAGGCAGGAAGGAGGATGCGGAGAAGTTCAGCTTCTGGATGGGCCTCAATGAAACCTAGGGGAATAGAAGATAGTATTTTTTTCCCTTAGTGTTTATGTGAAGATGGTATGTTTTTTTTTTCAATGATTTTTTTTCTTCTGTTAAGACTGACCTCTTCCAGTTTTCTGGCTGGAAAACATAGGCTTTTCCTTTTTCATCTGTGTCTATAGGTAGTTTGAGTTGGTAGCTCAGCTTTGCCCTTTCCATGCATGGAAATCTAATGAAACACAAGGGACCCACTGCTATGTGGTTCCTCAAGTCCTTAGACCTCTGAGCAATTCCCTTTACAACCGTTCAGAGTGTCTGCATACTTGCTTGTTGTATTCCATCTACAGTTTCTTTTCAGTAATAAGTAGGAGATCCTGGGAAGAATGGGGTTATATATATTAATGTATCCAGAAATCGATGACTTTGAATATTTAAACATATTTATCCAGCTTATTATTTGTTTTGGTACAGAGAGCTAGTCTAGGCTGGAAGTGTGCAAAGTAGCCTGCCATGTTTTGATGTGGATACCTCCATATGTACTCCAAGGTTTTCTAGAAAGAAATGTGTTAGTAAAAAGGCCCTTGTGTTGCCTTTATCCCTGCCCTCTTCCTCAGAGTGTATTCCTTAAGAGCAGTGAGTGATAAAAGGATATTTGGAGCTTGATCTATCACTTAACTTGTATTTGCCTCAGTTATAGCCTCAGTAAAATCAGAACTCAAAGCCAGTAGACTGAATGATTTAAACAAGAATAGAAGGTATGTTCAGCCATCCATTAGTGCATTGTTTTTCATTCACACAAAGAATGAGTTTAAGGGCTGGGGATATGGCCTAGTGGCAAGAGTGCTTGCCTTGTGTACATAAGGCCCTGGCCAGGGTTCAATTCCCCAGCACCACATATACAGAAAATGGCCAGAAGTGGCACTGTGGCTCAAGTTGCAGAGTGCTAGCCTTGAGCAAAAAGAAGCCAGGGACAGTGCTCAGGCCTTGAGTCCAAGCCTCAGGACTGGCCAAAAAAAAAAAAAAAAAAAGAATGAGTTTAAGTAATCATGATCCATGAAAATCAGTTACCAAGGGAAGACAATGCTATTGTAGCTGTCTGCATGAGCTTCTTCCATGATTTACAAACAAATATTGAATAGGAAGCTACCAGGGTGGTATTTTGAAGAAAGTGCACAGGATTTTCCCACACAGGCATTGTCAAGGCTGTTAAGTCTAAAACTTCACAAAGGCTAGTTAGAAGGAGTCAAACAGCATAAGGGCAGGTGAGGGGAGCATGAGTAGGTGTGTTGCTTAGGTGAAAGGACACATGAGGAGCTGTGTGGGGGAGGGTCCTGTGGCTGCTAACACCATGCCCAATATCAAAGATCTGAAAGAAGACTGGACGATTGGTTCCTAGAGTGTGTGTATCAGGGTGAATGAAATTTTCTCCAAAGATCTTATTTAGGAATTTATAAGACATATTTTGGTTTTATGCTAAGGTCTATAAAACTTTATCAAAATATTATTTTTTGGATTATGGCAATGGTTGGTATGTATAGCATAAAAAGTAAGAGTATAAAAGGAAAGTTTGTAAAAAGTTGTATTAAGTAGGCTTCTCCAGGGAAATAGGATATGTATGTATATCTAGTATATAATATACATATATAGAAATATATATGCACATATACGCAAGGACAGACACATATACCCACATATGCACATACACATATGTACATAAATCATTCTATGGAGCAAGTGAAAGACAGAAACACAGATTTTAAGAATGTACATTATGCAATGGTTGGACCATAAGCCCCAAAATCCACAAGCAGGTAAGCCGATGGAATATACTGGCCAGAATTGCTGGAGACAGAAACTCAGACAAGAATTTTATAGGCATATAGAAGTAACAAAAACTAGAATATGGATATTGGAGATGGAGATAACAAACACTATATCCACAGAATGAGGAAACAATTGTGGGGACCTTGACATCAGAACAGCAAAACTCGAAGCAAAATTACAGGAAAATTGATTGCATCTGTTTAGTACACAGAAGAGTAAAATTCAGAAGCACATAGAGAAAGAACAACTACTGGGAAAATCATCTGCATAAGAAAATAGGAGCTACTAGACACAGACCCATATGAACATTTTGGTTGAATTCAGAGCAGTAGGTTGCAAATGACAATAAAGAGATCTTATATCATGGTAGTAAGATAATTGAACCAATCTGTCATTTCCAGCCCAGCAGATAAACTTAAGATAATAAAACGTGTAAGGGCTGGGGATATGGCCTAGTGGCAAGAGTGCTTGCCTGGGATACATGAGGCCCTGGGTTCGATTTCCCAGCACCACATATACAGAAAATGGCCAGAAGTGGCGCTGTGGCTCAAGTGGCAGAGTGCTGGCCTTGAGCAAAAAGAAGCCAGGGACAGTGCTCAGGCCCTGAGTCCAAGGCCCAGGACTGGCCAAAAAATAAAATAAAATAAAATAAAATAAAATAAAATAAAAAATAAAACGTGTAAAATGATTTTGTGTCCTACTTTGTCATTTATTACAAGAATGCATAGCCAATCATGAAGACATTTATCAATCACTTTTAAGGATGGAGTAATCTTGAAAAATCACACACTCTTAAAGATTTATATTTGCAGCAACATCAATTTATAGCACAGAGTACTTTAAGTATAAGTCAGATTAAAAATAACTTGAAAATAATATTTTATGAAGAACAATGTGCTTTTCTTAATTATAATTTAAGTGTATTAAAGGAAACTCATTATGTACCTGTCACATACTAGTTAACATCTGAAAATTCACCTATCCTCTGCTCTTACTGAAAAAGTCACCACTAGAAATTTTATCAGGAGATATTAGCCACAGATTATTACCTATTGTTAGCATTTGAATATAATATTATCACTATATATAAAGAATCATGTACTAACAGATACTAAGAAAATATTTTCCTGCCAATCTGTCTTTTCAGTGCTTCCTTAATATCCTTGTTTCTGAGGCTGTAGATCAGTGGGTTCAACATGGGGATGACTACCATGTAAAACACAGATATCACCTTGTTCTGGTCAGTGGAGTACATAGACTTAGGCAACACATAGATGAATGTAATGGTCCCATAGTACAGAGTGACTGCACTGAGGTGGGAGGTGCAGGTGGAGAAGGCCTTCTGGCGGCCTTCGGTGGATCTCATTTTCAGAATGGTGATGAGGATATAGATGTAGGAGACGGTTATCACAATCACTGTGAACAGAATCGAAGAGCCGGCTGAACTTGAGGCAACAATTGTGAGGACACTAACATCAGAACAAGACAGTTCAACTAAAGGAGCAAAGTCACAGAAGAAATGATTGACCCTGTTGGGTCCACAGAAAGGTAAAACATAGACACAAATAGTAAAAGTGCAACTATTAAGAAAACCACCTGCATAAGCCACCATGATTAACTGGACACAGACTTGGATGGACATTTTGGTTGAATACAGCAGTGGATTACAGATAGCCATGAAGCGATCATAGGCCATGGCAGCCAGAAGTAGGCATTCAGTTGCCCCAAAGAGAGCAACTGAGCCAAGCTGGAAAGCACATCCATGGTAAGAGATAGCATTTGTGTCCACTAGGAAGTTAATGAGCATGTTGGGTGTGACAGAGGATGACAAGGCTATGTCAGCAAAGGCTAAATGGCTAAGAAAAAAATACATGGGATGGTGGATCAGAGAAGAAAGTCTGATGAGAAGGATTGTGCAGAGATTTCCAGATATGGTAACCAGGTAGATGCCCAGGATGATGATGAAGAGGATGACTCGAAGGACTGGATCCTGTGTTAAGCCCAACAAAATGAACTCTGTCACTGCAGTGTGGTTCCCCTCCACCAGGGAATCCATCAGACAATGGAGCAGCTGCCAGACAAAGCTGTGACGAAAAGATGATATGAATGTGCCATATATACCTATCTACATTTTCATTAACACGTGCATGCATTTATTAAAAAGAAATACATTTATTCCATTCTTATGGTAGAATTTCAGGGTTTGTGCATTTATACTTAATTACTCTAAAAATTAAAGCAGAAACACAAAAATTATCTTTGGATATTGTGTCTTTGGCCTTCTATGTGTGTTACAATATATGTAAACTATTCTCTCTCTTTTTTTTTTCTCAGTTGTTGGGCTTGAACTCAGGGCCTGGGCACCATCCCTGAGTTCTCTTTCCACAAGGCTCCCACTCTTATCACTTTGAGTCACAGCTCCACTTCCGGTTTGTAGGTAAGAGTCTCAAACTTTCTTGCCTTGGATGGCTTTAAACTGCCATTCTCAGATCTTAGCCTCCTGAGTAGCTAGGATTACATGCATGAGCCACCAGCACTAATTAGATCACTAATACTAAAGGTTTAAACATAGGAGAATCATTAGAATGAGAAAAGTTATCAATTACTTAGTATATTAACATGCAGAGGAGCTACAATTTTTTATGTAATTCTTTTCAATTCCCATGATACTTTCTCAAGTACTCTTGTATCTCTGTTTTATAATTGAAAAAATGTTAAGCAAGTTTTTTGAGGTTTAACAGAAGGTACTAGAAGTAGCAAGTTGAACCTCAGGCAGCTCGAGCTCCCCCCATTTCTCTAGTAGCCATAATGTAAATGAAATAACTGTAGTGAACTAAATAACAATTACGAAGAAGTTGAGCTCACAGATAAACCAAGGATATTGGGTTAGTTTTTCAGTTTTCTACCTACTAATTTGTAAGAGAAGTGCTTCCTTAGTCACATAGTTTACAAAGTTTATCAGGAAAAGAAGGTCCTCTACTAGGACCAGTTTTTAAAATGGGAAATAAATTTTCTTAAAAGAAATAGAAAGACATTCATATTAAAGTTATAAATCAAGTTACTAATTGTAAATGTATGAGGTATTTTTTAATAATTTCATTTGCTGTCTCATGTTATTTCAAATGCCAGCTAAATTACTCTGTAAAACATTATGTGACTAATACTTAGAACATGAATGTTAAGGTTTATTTTCTCAATAAAATGTATTTCATGAATGCAACAATATTTTCTAATGGAAGAATTATAGCATTAAGTAATATTGTCTTCAGTAGTAAAATGGGGAATAAAGCTTCAACGTAAAAAGAAGTTTGCCCAGGTTACCCAGCTAAGGTTTAGTTTGAATAACATTAACCAATATTTTGGACTTATAACATCTTCTTTGACCAACACATCTGCTTCCTGTTAATAATAGATCATTCAGCAAATAGACAAAGTAAACCTTTCTACAAGATATTTACTTAGATTAAGCCATAAAAGCCTTTGAAAGCTAATGAATGTATAAGCATTGAGGCTGAATGCTAAATTTAGGTATGGTCAAAGACTATCTGAGATTCTGGTCATATGAGTGTATGAATAACAATAGTGGAAAACTGAATTATGCCTATTTATTTCTGTGATTTTTCCTATGAAAATTTAAGTTAACCTAGCTAGCTTCTTTTATTTTGACAGTAGATAGCTTGATTTGACCTTCTCTGATTCTCAACTAAAGCATATAAACTAGATAAATTTTCATGTCATAATTTTCACAGGTGCAGGAGAGAAATTGAGAAAAGCAGATTTATTCATAGAAGTCAATCTTACCTCTTGAAATAAGGATTCATTCATCTTACAGTAAAAAATGCAGTTATTATGATTATATACCAGCTTTTGTGCCTTTATTATTTATTTGAGTTAGGTGATAAGCATCAGAAGACCAGAGATTCACATGTGCATTCAAATATACCAGTGATCATTATCACATTCTCTTGTGAATACTGAACCATTTATTTCACATAAACAGAAATAACCTTCAAGGACTTGGTCAATGCTCAAGTGTAATTTCTTCTCTCTTCATGTATTAATTAATTTCATTTCACCATTATTTGGAGTACAATGATCTCATAGCTAAGTGCTTGCTTTTAGTTAATCTTAATATTTCTGTGTAAAGTATAGTAACATGCAGAAGAATACAAAATGGAATATCTAACACATATTCCTCTGAAAAATTAGAGAACAAATGAAAAAAAACTCAAAAATTTAAAATCTAGTCTCCAAGTGGATATTTGAATGAAAAATTGAAAATTATATATGAAACCCTTGACGTGGCACCTTTGAAGAGCATCAGCTGTAAGTTGAAAGACTTGAACAGGAAACACACACACACACACACGGACTCACAGAACAACTGAGAAAACAATCTGTAAAAGACACCATGAGCAACTAACTGCACGCAGACTTGTGTGAACATTTTGGCTGAATACAGCAGTAGATCGCAGATGGACACAATGCAAACTAGTCAATGGCAGCCAAAGAGAAGCACTCAACTCTCCCAAAGAAAGCAGTTGAAGCAATTGGGTGACATATCTGAAGTAGAAGATTGTGTTTCTCTCCACCAAGAAGTTAAACAACATATTTGGTGTGGACAGAACATGAAAAATTTATGTCAGAAAAGGCTAAATGGCTGAGGAAAAAGTACATGGGGTGGAGGAGCTGAGTGGAGACTCTGATGAGATGGATTGTGCAGAGATTTCCAGATAGGGTTACCAGGTAGATGCCCAGGAAGACCATGAAGAGGATGACCCAAAGGACTGGATCATGAGTTGGGCCCAATAAAATGAACTCTGTCACTGCAGTGTGGTTCCCATCCACCAGGGAATCCATCAGACAATGGAGCTATCCCCAGCCCCCAATACCTGTGATAGAAATATAGCATGAGAGATTTATAATTAAGATAGATTCATTGTTATTAATTCAACCCTGGGGCTATTTTAAGCAAGTAGATTATTCAAAAATTAGGCAAATAAGTGAGTTTTTAATCTAGAGATTCAAAATTTATACATTGATGTGTAATGCCTCCACTTACAAATATCTTTTGCAAAAGCATTAGACATTTTCTTCGATTAATGCATGTCTTTTGTTTCCAGATATATTATGAAATATGCCTACATTTCTTTAAAGCTAAATGCTTCAATATATGATGTGCAATTTTAACAAGAAAGAATAATAAATGTAACACAGATGTTTGAAATGTATTACATAAAGTTACATAAGGGAGATCAGAGTAATAGCTAACATTTATTGAATACTTACTAAGTTACTATCACAGGATTTAAATTTTCATATATAGTTCAACTTAACTTCCATATAATTTAATTACATATATTATCTCTATTATACATACATGAGGAAACAGAGCTTTAAAATGTCAAGTGACCTACCTATCTAAGGTTACAAAGGATGTATAGAATCAGGATATGAGCCTCAGGCAGCTTGTATTTAGTTCATTTCTTTAGTAATAAATACTACAAATAAAAATATATAATGAATTAATAATAGCTCCAATGAAATTGAGCACACATGTAAGGAAGTTTTAGCAGGTTAGCTTTTTATCTTTCTAAACTGCTAATATACAAAACATGTGCCTCCTTGATCACATAGTTCATACTATCTACCAATTAAATAAGGTATTGAAAAGCCAGTTTTTAAAATAAGAAATAAGCATACTTGCTACAACAAGGAAAAGAAAGATACCCAAGTTAAACTCACAAATAATGTTACATATTATAAATATATTAAATATTTTAAATATTTACAATTGAGCTATTGTTTTCACATATTTGAAATATCAAATTGCAAACTGAATAGCATATGGTTAATATTTAAAGCACAATTATTAAAGCTTGTTTATTCACACAGGATATATTTCCTAATGGGAATATTATAGAACTAAATAATTTGCAATCTAATACACTGCTGAAAAAAGTTTCAGCATAAAAGTTAAGAGCTTTGGTCAAGTTTACCCAGCTTGAGGCTACTTTGAATCTCTTGAGAGTTTTGGCTCTCAAAGATAGTGATCTTTGTCAAAAATGCCTGGTTCTGAACTTTAAAGACTAGTCAATTGCTAAACCATGTGGGCTTTCTACAATAAATTCCCACATTTTTGCTATCCTAACAGTATCTGTTCAATTGTAGATCTCCCAGTATACATACAGATAGTAAAGATATTCACTATAGTTAGCATAAGCTATCAAGTAGTAGATATATCTAATATTACTGCAAAATACTAGAACATTTCAAAGGTAGCAAATATATTAACTAAAAATAATTAAATATGTATCTGGAATTCTATCAGTATTGAACTCATCAGTTCTGATGAAACCCATGTGAATTTCTGGTTCAAACCTGGGTTAATGAAAAATCTTAGCAGATGGAGGTAAGCTTCTTTGTTCATGTAAATTTCACTCTAATGATTTATGTTAACTCAGCTAGTTTTTCACTGGCTAGCTGTTGATTCCAGGTGCCTTGTTTTACAACTAGGGTTTATACATACCATTATGATTTCACAGATTACAGTTTTCTACAGTGGTTAAGTGAAATTAAAAAACAAACTATATTTATGCACAGAAGCCAAAATCTCACATCTCAAAGCAAGAATTCATTCATCTTACAGTAAGAAACATAACATTATTATGCTTACATTGCAGCTCCTCTTTCATTATTTGCCTTTAAGGATGAGACGTTGAAGATTCTAGAGAGTCACAAGGAATTCAGATACACCAAGGATCATTGTCACATCCTCACGTGATTGCTGAGCTGTTTATTTCACTAAGCACTGGAAATCTTCAAAAACTCTGTCAATCCTCAAGTAAATAGTTACCAAAGGAATCCTTTAATTCGGTGGTTATTTGAAATACACTGTAACTATGATCTTATAGCAGAATATTTGTTCTAAGTTAGCTTTGATATTTCCAGGTAAAGGATATGAAACTACATATAAAACGGAGTCCTCTCCTTAGTTTCAACATCTGTTCATTTTAGGTAGATGTCAGATGCTCCTCTATGAAATAGAAAGGGATGACAAAGTAACCATTAGTTAAGGTGTACACATGATCTTTATCACCAAAGGTATAAAATAATGATTTGAGCATTATGTAAGGGACAGTAAGAATTAATCAATGTGAAGCATTGTCCAGTGGTTAAGGGCTTGTATGATATGATAGGACATGGAAGAATGATAATCTTCAACTTGAAGAGTCAATCTATCTTACTAAAATGCTAATTTTTGGAACTTCTACTTCACTTTCCTTATTTCCCCTTGATACAAGGGGTGGATCAAGGATAGTCCTAACCAGTGTGTGTGTGTGTGTGTGTGTGTGTGTGTGTGTGTGTGTGTGTGTGTGTGTGTGTGTACCTCCTAGGGTTTTAACTCAGGGCTTGGCACTGTTGGGAACTGTTCCTTAGCTTTCTTTTTGCTTTGGGCTAGAACTTTACTACTTGAGCCATGGCTCACTTCTGGCTTTTCTCAAGTAGTTTATTGGAGATATGAGTTTCAAAGACTTGCCTGTGGTGGCTAGCCTGGAACCACCATCCTCAGAGCTCAGCCTCCTGAGCAGCTAAGGTTACAGATGTGAACCATCAGCTGCTGGAAGAAGTAACCAATTCTAACTCATCGTGTATTTCACCAAGTACCATCCATCACTTTTGCATGAACTGTCTCCAGCCATCCTTCTAGTGATTAGCAAACTATTCCTATTATCCTATCTTATAGTAGAAAGATGAAACATTCATGATTTGATGGGTTAGAGGACATCGATTGGCAAGAGATGAGCAATTGTAAATTTGGTGGCACTTAAACACAAAGGAACTGCAGGGATGATGAAACCCACTCAAATGAGGAAAAAAAGTGTCAAAATTTATAGTTGAGTAAAAAAATAACATTTATTTGGGAGTCCCTCTAAAGGTACCTTTTAAGAGTATCAAGCAGGAATTTGAAAAACTTGAACAGGAACACACACACATACACATACACACTCTCAAACACACTACTCAAGATGCTAGCCACACCACTGGACCTTTGAATAGAGTTTTTGTCATTTCTGGCAATCAATAAAGCTGGGGACATTATATTAGGTGAAATATGTTTGTTTTCATTATGCATAAAACACTGAAGGATGCTGTTAGGAGAGGGTCACAAAGGTGCAATGCCTATGTGCATCTGATCATCTAAAACAATATTTATCAAAATGAACTCTAAAAAATGGAAATAAGGAGTTTTTCCCTTTTTGGTATTTTTCTTCTTGTCTTGCTTGTTCTTTTATTTCTCTTTGGGAGGGTAAGGGGGATGCAAAAATGGAGGAATGCAGCAGTGGTATTCACTAGCTACTCTGGTGAAAACAAACAAGGGCAGGGTTGACAGTGTCCTAAAAGAAATGTACTCTAGCCAGGCCCAGGTGGCTCATACCTATAATCCTCCTTCTCATCAGGCTAAGATCTGAGGGTCATGGTTCAAATCCTGACAAGGAAAGAAAGTTGGTGAGATTATTATCTTCAAGTCACCACCAGAAAACTGGAAATGGAGCTGTGGCTGAAAGTAGTAGAGCACTAGCCTTGAACATAAAAAGTTTAGGAACAGTGACCAGGCCCTGAGTTCAAGCCACATGACTGACTAAAAGAAACAAAATGTACTCTACCTGACCTTTGTAACTGTAACCCTCTGGGCATCACCTTTTAAAACAAAACTACTTTTTCAAGGAAGCAGTAAAAGCTTAGATGCTTTGTACACTCAGATTAGGAGGGAGATGGTCCACTCTCATTGCAACTATTCAGTTTTCCTAGGCAAATAATTAAGGTGAGTAGAAGACATAAAATGAAGAGAGATCAGAAAAGGAAGAAGTAAAACACCTCAATGTACATATAAACATATTGAATTATGGGAGAAAAATGCCACTACCAAACGAATAATTGAAGCTGAAAATGGAAAAGCCACAATAGGAAAAAGAAAATCTTAAAATGGCAGATATCACCTTTAAATGTATAAAATCTTGATTAGAGAATTTGAGAGCCTCAACATTATTATTTGTGGTTCATGTGCTAAAGCAAAATCATTTTGCTATTCTCAAATGAAAATATCCTTTATAGCATTTATCTCAAGAAACTTTTATCATTTAAATTTATATCTTTGCTACAATTTGAATTATTTTTTTTCACTTAATATTTCCCACATTTTTAAAGCTATTGTGAAGGTGATGTTCAGAGGGGTTACAATTATATAAGTAAGGTAATGAGTACATTTTTTTGTTGAACATTCTTACACCTTCCTTGTTTTCTTCTGCTTTCTCCCCCCCCACCTTCCCTAGATTGTAAAATTCATTTCCAACCCAGTGTCTTGTGAGTATCACTGTTGCATTGGTTCACCCTTTGTCATTTGTTCCACCATTTCTGTGATTCCTCTTCCAATCCCTAAATCAGATAAACTTATATACAAGAGAAATGGTACCAAAATCAAAAATAGTGACAACAGGGGGTAAGCCAAAGGGAGGAAAAAAGTAATGAAAGAAAAAAATAACTGCATACAACTGCATAAAACAAACAACTCTCTTGTTTCCATATCTTGCAGTTCATTTCAATTAGTGTCATTTTATATGGTCATAGATAGCTGTTGAGCTATTGTGATCCTCTGTTAGGACTATCCTAGACATACTAATTATTGCAAATGAGAGAAACCATAGAGCCTATTTTTTGGGGTGTGGCTCACTTAATACAATTTTTTCTAAGTCTTTCCATTTCCTTACAAATGGAGTGATGCCATTTTGAATTCTTATGGGTTATGATGAGGAAGAGGACTCTTTTGGGGATGAGGAAGAGGACTCTTTTGGGGTTCAGGAAATCCCATCTCAAGGCAAGTATGAAGTCAACTCTTACTGGCTCCTGTGAGCAAGATTTACAATCTAATTTTCCTTCACTTCAGTGGAATACGTCAAAGCAGTGAAGGATGACAGACAAAAGCAAACATTTGTGTGATTTTTTCAAAGCATATATTTACACCACTTATTTAATTTTGTATCAGTCTACTGTATTTGCTATATATTTGATCAAAAAGAATTACTCAAGCAAATGAATTCAATATGCTACTACACAACAGAAAAAGTATTTTAAACTTAATGTGTAGTTTTCATTTTTTCAATCTGTTTGTGTGTTTTGGGCAGAAGGGAATTATTTACAGTATACCACTAAGTGAACTGAAGTATATTTGAGATATTATTCCACTTTCAGGTGGGAATGCAGAACAATATTTAAAAAGTAATAAGGATAAATTACAGCACATAAGTGATTAAATCACAGTATGCAGATGCATTCTATTTTGAATACCTCTTATTGTATTGTTTTATATTAAAAATGAAACATCAAAACTAAAATCAATAAATAAAATACGATTTATAGATGATCAATAAATAATGTAATGACACTCAAAACCACATTGTAATCCTAACGGTGTGTGAGAGAATAACCTACATGTCATTAATAGAGAGCAGTGCTACAGTCACACAGAGACCTTAGAACAACCTCCTTGTCCTCCAGTGAAGAATCTTCCACCTTACAAAGTTGAAGATTCCAAGAGCATGTTGTTTAGTGCTGCTGGCAGCAGTGCAATGCAATGGTTTGCTGAGCAGTTATTTAGTGCTAGGCACTATACTGATACAATACTGAGGTGTACTTTATCTAGAAAGAAACTTCTGAAAGACAGTGTGAAAGGAAGAAAAGCAGATGTACTGGAACCTTTAACAAAAACATAATGTGTAACTTTAAGGGTACCTGCCTAGGGAACAATGTGAATTGCACACACACACACACACACGCATACGTGTGTGTGTACATATGTGTGTGTATATATATATATATGAAAGTAGAAAATATTTGGACTATTTTATAGAAAAGTAGAATATAAAGAAAAACCCTGCACTAAAAATATTAGGAGGGAGATCCTTAGTGCTGCTTTGATTTTCATTTCCTTTTGGCCAAAAATATTCAACATTTCTTCATGTCTCTACATGACACTTTTACTTCTTCTTCTTGAGAAGTCTTTCTTGAACTCATTAGTTCATTTCTCTATTGGGTTGTTGTATCTTTGAGGGTTTTTTGATGTTTATTCTAATTTTTATTGTCAAGGTGATATACGAAGGGGTTACAATCTCATATGTAAGGCAGTGAGTACATTTATTGTCAAACTTGTTAACTCCTCCCTCATTTTCTCTCAACTTCCCTCCTCCCCAATTTCCTTCCCACCCACTGAGTTGTACAGTTGGTTTACAGCATATTGTCTTGTAAGTATTGTTGTTGCATTGCTTCACCTTTTACCATTTGTCTCATCATTTTGATGTTCCCTTTCCCTTCCCTGATTCAGAGAAACATATATACAATACCTATGGTACCAAAATCAGGTACAGTGACAATAGGGGTAAAACTATAAGGAATAAAAACAAAAGAAAAAAGGCATAATTTCACCTAGTATGTTGAAAATAACAACAACAATGATAAACCACTTATTTCCATAACTTGGAGTTCATTTTTTTTTTTTTTTGCCAGTCATGGGGCTTGAACTCAGGGCCTGAGCACTGTCCCTGACTTCTTTTTGGTCAAGGTTAGCACTCTACCACTTGAGCCACAGCGCCACTTCTGTTTTTTTTCTATATATGGGGTGCTAAGGAATTGAACACAGGGCTTCATGTATACGAAGCAAGCACTCTACCAGTAGGCCATATTCCCAGCCCTTCATTAATTTTTTTATATGAAGCTCTTTATTGTGATGTACAACTGATGTACAGAGTGGTTACAGTTACGTGTTCAGGTAATGAGCACATATCTTTTTGAACAGTGTCACCTCTTCTCCCAGTTTTTCCCTGACCACTCTCCACAAGGTGTAAAGTTCATTTTCAACATAGTGTCTGGTGAGTTCACCCTTTGTCCCTCCATTTCTGTGCTCTTCCTACACCCTTCCCAAAACAGAGAAACATATTACAAAACAAAAGGTACAAAAAATAAAATCATCAACAAAAGAAAAAAAAGCAAATTAACAAAAAAAACCTCATTTCCATTTCATGGAGTTCATTTCAAGAAACATCATTTTATATGATCATATGCACACAGCTATTGAGCCTTTGTGATACTCTCCTGAGAATATCCTACTTTGGTCTCACTATGTGTCTTGTATATATATCATGTTCAAGTGTATCTATTTTGTCTTTTATTTGTAGATTTATAGGAACATTCTAGTTACAATAAGTGAAGGAAACCATGAAACTTATGTTTCTTTGGGTCTGGCTTATTTGGCTTAATATAACTTTTTCCAGTCTTTCAATTTCCTTACGAATGGGGCAATATCATTCTTTTTGATAAACACATAGAATTCCACTTTCTTGATCCATTCATTATCCACTGAGGGGCATCTGGATTGATTCCATATCTTGGCAATGGTAAACAATACTGCAATGAACATACTTTCACTGATAGCTTTAGTGTTGCTTGATTTGTGGTCAGTTGGATAAATGCTCAGGATTGGAACTACTAGGTCATAGGGAAGCTCCATGTTAAGTCCTTTGAGCAACCTCCATACTGCTTTCCAGAATAGTTGAACAAGCTAACATTTTCACCAACAGTAGTATCATTCCCTTTTGGACACATCCCTGCCAGCATCTGATATGGTTAGTTTTCTTGATAATGGCCATTCTAACTGGGGTGTGGTGGAATCTAAACGTTGTTTTGGTTTGCATTCTTTTTTAAATTTTTTTAAATTTTCCTTTATTGTTGAAGTGAAGTACAGAGGGGTTACAGTTTCATATATAAGGTAGTGAGTACATTTCTTGTTCAACTTGTTACCTCTTTCCTCATTTCCCCCCACCTCCCCCATCCCTCTTTCCCTCTCCCCCTCCATGAGTTGTACCGTTGGTTTACACCAAATGGTTTTGTAAGTATTGCTTTTGCAATCATTTGTCTTTTTATCCTTTGTCTCTCAATTTTGGTATTCCCTTTCCCCTCCCTAATTCTATATACAGTATATATACAGTATCCAGGGTACTCAAATGAGATACAGTGATAGTGGGGGTACACCACAGGAAGGGACTATGAGAGAAACAAAAAAAGGTACAGTTTCACATGGCATGTTGTAAATAATTACAACAATGATATAATACTTGTTTCCATATTGTGGAGTTCATTTTGCTTAGCATCATCTTATGTGTTCATAGGGGCATAGCTATTGGATTATTGTGATCTGCTATGACTAGCCTAAACATGTACTAATTATTCCCTATGAGGGAAACCATAGAGTCCATGTTTCTTTGGGTCTGGCTCACTTAGTATAATTTTTCCAAATCCTTCCATTTCCTTACAAATGGGGTAATGTCATTCTTTCTGATAGAGGCATAGAATTCCATTGTGTATATATATACCACATTTTCCTGATCCACTCATCTACTGAAGGGCATCTGGGTTGGTTCCATATTTTAGTAATGACAAATTGTGCTGATTTGCATTTGTTTTATGGCCAGAGATGCTGAACATTTCCTCATGTGTCTATTGGTCATTGTTAGTTCAGAGAAGTTGCTCTTTAAATCCTTAGCCCATTTATTAATTGGGCTGTTGTTTCTTGGAGGGATTGATTTTGGGGGCGCTAATTTTTTGAGCCCTAAGTGTCATTTAGATATGAGGCCTTGGCCTGATGCATAACTAGTACAAATTTCCCATAACTAGTACAAATTTATCTTTCTATGACCTTTGCCATGCAAAAATGTCAGTCTGATACAATCCTATTTAACTGGTTTTCTTTGATTTGTTGTGATTCTGGAGTTTTATTCAGGAAGTTTTGACCCATGCCTAGGAGCTTTAATGTTTCCCCCACCCCTTCCTGTAACATTTTCATGGTATTTGGCCCTACCTACATTGAGACCTTTGATAAATTTGGAGTTGATTCTGCTGCACGGTTATGTATAAGGACCTAGCTTTAGTTCTCTGCCAGCACCATTTGTGGAAGAGGCTGTTTTTCTTCCTTTTTGTGCTTTTGGCTCCATTATCAAATATTAGGTGGCTATATATTCCTGTGGGTTTATTTCTGGGTCTTCTACTATTCTATGACATTCGTCTTTAATCCTATTCTTATAGCAGTACCAAGCTGTTTTTATTACTATGGCTTTGTGATAGAGTTTGAAATTTGATGTTGAACATCATCCAATACTATTCTTCTTAATAATGATTGTTTTTGCTATCTGGGATCTTTCATTATTTCATATGAGTTTTTGGATTGCTGTCTCTATATCATTGAATAATGTTGTTGGGACTTTGGAGGGTATTATATTGAATTTGTAGAGGGCTTTGGGCAGTATTGCCATTTCATGTGTTAATCCTTCCAATCCAGGAGCATAGGAGATTCTTCCATTTGATCAAGTTGCACTGTGTACATAAACTACGTTGCTAAATGGCATAAAATTCAATACATAACTGCAAGTTTAAGAAGAGTCAGTGTGTGGGTGTGATACCTGCATGAGAATGTTGAAAGATGTGAAAGCCATCAAGATGCATTATGATCACAAACTCCTTTGTAAAACTACTTAAAGTTAATTTAAAAAATATCCAAAACACAGGAAGGAAGACGAGCAGTAACTGTCAATTTTTACATGACAAGGCACTGGACAGAAGGGACAGTCGTTTCCCCAGTATATGTTTTTGAGCCTAGCAATAAAAGTTCACAGAAGGGAGGATCGATGAGGATCACTCTCTTAGTCTTCTCCAGTGAGGTCTTGGGGAGGGAAGCATAGTATTTTTTCCATTAGTGCTTCTCTGAAATGGGGCTCAAGGACATACTGTTGTGAAGGTCATCTTTTTTCCAGTTTTTGGCAGTAGGATTGTGTGAAGATTCCTGCAAAGTGATCATAAGCCACGGATGGCAGATACCAAGCTTAATCTATAGGGGTTCCCATAGATAATCTCAGTGCAAGAAAAATATTGCCAAAATTCTCATTGTGTGAACTACTTCATAATTTTCACAGAGACTATATAACCAATCATGACTATTGGTATAATATGTAATTCAGGAGAATCTGGTGTTGAAAAAATTATGTGTGTGTGTGTGTGTGTGTGTGTATTGCCAGTCCTAGGTCTTAAACCCAGAGAATGGGTACTGTCCCTGAGTCTCTTTGTGCTCAAGGCGAACTAACACTCTACCACTTGACCCACAAAACCACTTCTCAGGTTTATATTTTTAATATCTCAATTACTTGCAATAACATGGCAGTAAGATAATTGAACCCACTCTGTTGTTTCCAGCCCAGCAGATAAACTGGCCCCAATAAAACATGTACAAGGTTGTTCGGGTACTGAATTTCCTAGCAGAATGCACAGCCAATCATAAGGAGAGTTTCAATTATGTTTCAGAATGAGATACTGTTAATAAACCTCATACTCTTAAACATTTACATTTGAAGCAACATCATTGTAAAGCACAAAGTATTTAAAATAATATATATGATTAAAATATGAATCTTTTTATGGAAAACAATGTTTTATTCTTAGTTATAAATTAAGTTTAATAAAAGAAAATGATTTTTAACCTGTGACATACTAGTTAATTCCTGAAATTTCTCCAATCACCTTGGTCAAAATGGTCTGCATTAGAATTTTATTATTGGACATTGGCCACAGAGCCCAATTACCTTTTATTATCATTCAATAGGAAACCATCACAATATGAAGTATTTTGAACTAACACATACTAAGAAAATATTTTCCTACCAATCTGTCTTTTCAGTGCCTCCTTAATATCTTTGTTCCTGAGAGTGTAGATGAGAGGATTCAACATGGGGATCACCACCATGTAGAACACAGATATTACCTTGTTCTGGTCGGTGGAGTACATAGACTTAGGCAACACATAAATAAATGTAGTGGTCCCGTAGTACAGAGTGACTGCACTGAGATGGGAGGTGCAGGTGGAGAAGGCCTTGTGGCGGCCCTCTGTGGAGCGCATCTTCAGGATGGTGATGAGGATGTACATGTATGAGAAGACTATGACCAGCACTGTGGACAGAATCAAGATGAAAACAATACTTGAGGCAACAAGTGTGAGGACACTGACATCAGAACAGGACAATTCAACTAAAGGAGCGAAGTCACAAGAGAAATGATTAATTCTATTGGGTCCACAGAACAGCAAAAGATAGAAGCAAACAGTAAAAGTGCAACCATTAAGAAGACCAGCTACATAAGCCACCATGACTAACTGGACACAGACTTGGGTGGACATTTTGATGGAATACAGCAGCGGGTTGCAGATGGCCATGAAGCGATCATAGGCCATGGAAGCCAGAAGGAAGAACTCAACTACCCCAAAGATAGCGGTTGCACCAAGCTGAATGGCACAACCATGGTAGGAGATGGTATTTTGTTGCACTAGGAAGTTAACGAGCATGTTGGGTGTGACAGAGGATGAAAAGACTACATCAGTAAAGGCTAGATGGCTGAGAAAATAATACATGGGATGGTGGACCAGAGAAGAAAATTTGATGAGAAGGATTGTGCAAAGGTTTCCAGATACAGTCACCAGGTAGATGCACAGGATGATGATGAAGAGGACAACTTGAAGGACTGGATCATGTGTTAAACCCAATAAGATGAACTCTGTGACTGTGGTCTGGTTCCCATCCACCAGGAAATCCATGAGAGAATGCAGCTGCTGTCAGACAAAACTGTGATGAGAGGATGATATGAATGTACCATATACATGGAGTTACCTTTTGATTAACAGATGTGTGCATTTATTACAAATATATTGATTACATTTTACTCTAGATTTTCTGCATTTATACTTAATGACTCTTGTTTTTTAAAGCAGAAACACAAAATTAGCTTCAAATAATGTGTCTTTCATCTTCTATATGTAATAAAATATAGGTACATATATAGATATATATATATTTTGGTCAGTTGTGGAGCCTGGGTGCTGTCCCTGAACTCTTTTTGGTCAGGCTAGCATTATAGCACTTTAAGCCACAACTCCACTTCCTATTTTCTGGTGGTTAATTGGAGATAAGAATTTTACAGACTTTACTGCTTGCTCTGGCTTTGAACTGCCATTCTCAGATTTTAGCCTCCTGAGTAGTTAGAATTACAGGTAGGGAGCATCTGGCTTTGTAAATCCTGAGGATTTAAACATATGAGAATTATTAAAATGAAAGAACGGTGTAGAATAGCATACTGGTATTAGAACTAGGAAATTGAAAGGGAATACTAAATTGAGAGACACAGGGTAAAAAAAGAGAAACAACTACAAAAGCAATACTTGCAAAACTGTTTGGTGTAAGTGAACTGAACACCTCAGGGGGGGAAAGGGAAGGGGAAGAGGAAGGGGGAAAGGGGGGTATGAGGGACAAGGTAACAAACAGTACAAAAAATGTACCCAATGCCTAATGTATGAAACTGTAACCTCTCTGTACATCAGTTTTATAATAAAAACTTTTTTTAAAAAAAAGAAAAATTTGTAGGAATGACTGGGAAGAAGTTAACATTTATCAACAGATTACCATATTAACACCCAGAGGATTTAACATTTTTCATATTTTTTAAAATTCCCATGAAGCTTTCTTAAGTACTTTTATATCTCCATTTTATAGTTGAACAAATATTTAGCAAGTTCTCTAAAGTTTCATCGAAATACTAGAATCAGCATATAAACCTCAGTCAGAATGAACTCGGCACATTCTTCAGTAACCTTAATGTAAATGAAATAATAACTGTAATGAAGTAAATAATCATTACAATGAAGTTGAGCTGACACGTAAATGGAGGATATTAGGTTAGTTTTTGGCTTTCTATCTGCTCATTTAGAAAGAAGTGCTTCCTTAGTCACATAGTTCACCAAGTCTGTGAGCAAAAGGTCTTGTTTTAAGACCAGTTTTTAAAATGGGAAATAAATTTTCTCAATAGAAAAAGGAAGAAATAGAACTTGGGGCTGAGAAGATGGCATAGTGGTAAAGTGCTCGCCTCGAAATAGAACAACTCTTATTAAAGTTACAAATGAAGTTAATCATTGTAAATTTGCAAGGTTTTTAAAAAAAATTTAAAAGTTCCATTTCTTTCTCATATCATTTCAAATGCCAGCCTAATTACTCTGAAAAACATTATGTAACTAATACTTAGAAATGAATGTTAAGGTTTATTTTCTCAAACACAACCTATATCCTGCATGCGGCAATATTTTCTAATGAGACTTTTGTAGTATTAACTAATATTATCTTTAATAGTACAGTGACAAATAAAGTTGCAGCACACAAAGTTAAGAAGCCTGGTCATGTTTACCCAGGCAATGTTTAGTTTGACTCACTACATTTTGGATTTATATTATTCTCTTTGACCAACATATCTGGTTCCTGTAATAATAGACCATTCGACCAACACACAAAGTAAGATTTTCTACAAGCTATTTACTTAGATTAAGCCATGAAAGCCTTTGAAAGCTAATGAACGTATTAGCATTGAGGCTGAATGCTAAATTTAGGTGCAGTTAAGACTATCTCAGGGACTCGCGGAGCCAGAGCTGGCCGCGCGAGCGGAGGGCGTCGGGGGCGCCGGCCTCCTCCTGCCCCCCTCCTCCTCCTTCTGCCCCCCTCCTTCTCGACCCACCCCCACCCCCACACCGCGGCGATGCATCCGCGGCGCCCGGACGGGTTCGACGGCCTGGGCTACCGGGGGCGCGGCGGTGCCCGGGACGAGCCGGGCTGGGGCGGCGCCTTCCCCGCGGGCCACTGGGTGACGACCCCCCCGGACATCCCGGGGAGCCGCAACCTGCACTGGGGCGACAAGAGCCCGCCCTACGGCGCGCCCTCCGCCTCCACGCCCTGGCCCTGCCGACTATGCCCTAGCGGGCGGCGGCCCCCCCGGGCCGGAGCAGCTAACAGTTAAATAGATTTGCTGGATTTGGCATTGGACTTGCAAGTCTCTTTACAGAAAATGTACTGGCCCATCCGTTCCTTGTTCTACGCTGCCAATGTCAAGTTAATTACCATGCTGATCATTACCATCTCACTCCATTTACAATCGTCAACATTATGTACAACTTCAACAAAACTCAGGGTCCAAGATCCCTATGGAAAGGAATGGGAAGTACATTTATTGTCCAGGGTGTCACACTTGGAGCAGAAGGTATAATTAGTGAATTTACATCATTGCCAAGGGAGATTGCACATAAGTGGAACCCTAAACAAATATGTGAGCATCTTATACTGAAATCCCTAACTTACATAGTGGCAATGCCTTTTTATTCAGCAAGCCTAGTTGAAACAGTACAGAGTGAGAGAATTCGAGAAAATGCTAGCATACTGGAATGTATTAGAGAAGGAATCGGAAGAGTACTAGGCTTGGGAGTGCCTCATAGCAAGCGACTCCTTCCACTCCATTCCTTGATCTTCCCTATGGTGCTGCATGGAGTTCTTCATTACAACATCAGCACAGTCATTCAGAAGTTTGTCCTGATAATCCTAAAGAGAAAGAGTTGCGATAGCCACCTAGTTGAAAGTGGTTATCCCGTACAGTGTATACTGGAAGCTTATTTTCCAGAACTGATTGCTAACTTTGTTGCCAGTCTTTGCTCTGACGTAATACTTTACCCACTGGAAACAGTTTTGCACCGACTTCACATTCAAGGAACACGCACAATAATTGACAACACAGACCTTGGCTATGAAGTACTTCCAATTAATACACAATATGAGGGAATGAGAGACTGCATCAGTACCATAAAGCAGGAGGAAGGAGTGCTTGGTTTTTATAAAGGGTTTGGTGCTGTAATGGTACAGTATACACTGCATGCAGTTATCCTACAGTTTACCAAAATTATTTACACTGCACTTTTTTAGAATACCGCCTGAGATTTAGGTTTTATCACTGCTTAGTTGAGAAAACAGGTGGATAATTTGCTATGAAATTATGAGGGATTAAAACAACATACTAAGTCAAAAAAAAGTGGATTGGAAAGGGAATCTGGTAGGCAAAGTCCAAGCTGATTAAATTGACTTTTCATTTCTTTCGAAGTATACCTATATATTTTGGATCAAAATGATTCCAAACTTCAAAACTCAATAAAGAGAAGACTATGAAAGAATTAAATTCTAATGTAGCACTCATGCTAACGTAAAATTGTAGCTGGGAAAAAGCAAAAATATCATCATTAAATGTACAATGAGATTTCATTTAATTCAACCTACACTACCTGACCGTAGGATTTGTTACATTGATTTTTACCTTCTAGATTGATTTTTGGTATGTGATCTTCCATGCAACATAGTATCAGGAGGTCTTTAAGCAAATACATGATTTCATCATTGGGAAAAAATTATTTAAGGATTACATCTAGCAATCTGTCAGCAGGAATCAAAGAAGTTTAAATTGTCCTTACAGAGCTATTTTAATGGCTTGTATATATGTATTATATAAAGCCAATTTGTGCACAAATATAACTTGGAATTCTGTACTTGTAGCTAAACATTGCATAAGAAGAAATCATCTGCTTTACATCAGAGTAAAATAACAAAAGCCGAGATGCCCAAATGATTTAAGTCAAATAGAGTGTCCACATCCAAACTCAGTGTTTCAGTGCCAGCATTTGTGCAATTTTGTTTGCTTAGCTAGTAATGTGACGTGTCAGACTAGAGCCACTCTTTAAGAAAGAAATCATGACAACTCTTACTGTTTCCATATTTACAAATTTGTGTACTTAAGCCTCACTCGCCTTTCATTTCTGAATGACTTAGAGGAGACAAAATTAAATTTCATCTGGAACAAAAAAAAGAAAAAAGAAAAGACAATCTCAGATTCTGGTCATATGGGTGGATGAATAAGGAATAGTGAAAAACTGAATTATGCCCATTTATTTCTGTGAATTTTCCTATGAAAATTTAAATTAGCCCAGCTAACTTTTTTTTCTTTGATAGTGGATAGCTTGATTTGACCTTCTCTGATTCTCAACTAAAGCATATACATTAGGTAAATTTTCAGATTGTAATTTCCTCAGGTGCAAGAGGGAAATTGAGAAAAGCAGATTTATTCATAGAAGTTAATCTTACCTCTTGAAATAAGGATTCACTCATCTTACAGTAAAAAATGCAGTTATTAAGATTATATACCAGCTCTTGTACCTTTTATATTTATTTGACTTAGGTGATAAGCATCAGAAGACTAGAGATTCACATGTGCATTCAAATATACCAGTGATCATTATCACATTCTCAAGTGAATACTGAACCATTTATTCCACATAAACAGAAATAATCTTCAAAGACTCAGTCAATTCTCAAGTGTAATTTCTTTCCTCTTCATATACTAATTACTTTAATTTCATCATTATTTGAAGTACACTATTAGAATTATCTCATAGCTAAATGCTTCTTTTTAGCTAACTTTAATATTTCTGTGTAAAATATAGTAAGATGCAAAAGAATACAAAATGGAAAATCTACCATGTATTCCTCTCAGCAACTGTTCAATTTTCTTTATAGTAACAGATCAAAGAAAACTCCATTAGTTACTTTAAGGAATATGAGAGAGAAGATATGTAAAGTTGAATTTTAAACAATTGCTTAAGATATACATATGATATTTATAACCAAAGGTATAAAACAGCAGTTTTGAAATTGTATAGATAACTGTGAGTAAAATTGGTTTGGATGACTTGCAAGTAAGACTTAGTCTTCTCAATGCATTAGCCACTGGTTAATGGGTTGTATGATGGGATGGAAGATGATGGACTTTAATGTGAAGATTCAATGTAACTCATTTGCAAGCTGTAATTTAAAAAAACCTTCAACTTCACCTTTCCTAAGTTCCCATAATAGATCAGTGGGTCAGGAATAGAACTAACCCACTTTCATTCAGTTTAATCTGCCAAGAATTGTGATTTCCCCTCACATGTATTATCTTCTTCCATCTTCCCAATGGTTCAGTAGCTAACTATTCCCATTGTCCTATTTCAGAGGAGTAGAAAGATGAAACTTGATGAACTGAAGGCTCAGAGGACAGGACTTAGGAGGAGATGATCAGCTGTAAATGTGTTGCTACTTAAATGCCAAGGAACTGCAAAGATCATGAAACCCACAACAAATGAAAAAAAATTAAAAATCCAGTTCCCAAATGAATAAAAAAAAAAATAGGAATTATATGTGAATCCCTCAGAGTGGCACCTTTTAAAGCATCAACTGAAATTTGAAAGACTTGAACAGGAAACACCCACACAGAGACACACACAGACTCATATACACTACTCAGGATACTATGCAACCTTCAAAAAGGAGGAAATTGGGCTGGGGATATAGCCTAATGGCAAGAGTGCCTGCCTCGGATACACGAGGCCCTAGGTTCAATTCCCCAGCACCACATATACAGAAAACGGCCAGAAGCGGCGCTGTGGCTCAAGTGGCAGAGTGCTAGCCTTGAGCTGGAAGAAGCCAGGGACAGTGCTCAGGCCCTGAGTCCAAGGCCCAGGACTGGCCAAAAAAAACCAAAACAAAACAAAAAGGAGGAAATTTCACAATTTCCCAGCAATTTTGAATTTGAGAGATACTATGTTAGGTTACAGACAGCATAAATGTAAATACATTGAAAAAATAGGTGATATCATCACTGGAGCAAATGATTGGAAATTGAAAAGGGAAATCTCAGAATATGTTGGAAAAAAGACTTCTTAAGAATGTCAGGTATCACCTGTGAGTTTGTAGCATCCTGATTAGAGAATCTGAGAACTTGAAAATTATGATTTGTGGATCATTTTGTAAAGCAAAAACTTGTTTCCTATTCTCAAATGACAATATTCTCTCCAGCATTTATCACAAGAAATATCTATCATTTGAGTTTATGTCTTTGCTACATCCTGGTCTTTTATGAGTTGTTATGCGAAAGATATCTTGGAGTTCAGGCAATCCCAGTGCAAGATGGTATGAGAATATACCCTTAATGGCTCCAGTAAGCCCGATTTACAATCTACTTTCCTTTACCAAGGGAATGGTGTCAAAGAAGTAAGGTTGGGAGGTACAGGAATTCGTGTGTGTGTTTGACAAAAGAGATTTATAGAATACTGTAAACTGTAAAAAATTTAAAATAAGATTACATTTTAGGGCGAGAATGTAGAACAATATCTGGAAGGTAACAAGGGTAAATTACAGAACATGAATGACTAAAGAACAGTGTGCAGACACAATCTGAATTTTGAATATCTCTTATTTTAATGATGTGTTTTAATAAGGAAACATTAAAACTAAAATCAATAATTAGAAACAAAAAATTATAACATAATTTAAAAATAAAATAAGTCATAGACAATAAATAACAAATGAATAATAACAAAATAAATTTTGATTGTCTCATCTACGTCATCATTTTCCCAGAGAATATATACCCAATCCTAACTATTGGTATCATGTGTATTTCAGAAGAACAGTTGTTGAAAAAATTTGAGATTAATATAGGTATATATATACGCATATATATCTCGCTATATACTTATATGCATACATGCATAATGCATATATTGCTAGTCCTAGGGCTTGAACTCAGATCATGGGTCTTGTGTCTGAGTCTCTTTGTGGTCAAGGATAATGCTCTTACCATTTGAGCCACATCACTACTTCTTAGATTTATATTTCAGTATCTCAGTTTCTTGCAACAAAAACATCAAACTCTATTTGACATTGTCCCATTTGTAAGGAAATGGAAGGACTTGGAAAAAGTTATACTAAGTGAAGTGAGACAGACCCAAAGATACATGGACTCTATGGTCTCCCTTATTGGGAATAATTAGTACAGGTTTAGGCAAGTCATAGCAGAGCATCACAAGGCCCAATAGCTATACCTTTATGAACACATGAGATGATGCTAAGTGAAATAAACTCCATGTTATGGAAACAATTGTTATATCACAGTTGTAACTGCTTTCAACGTCCTATGTGTATCTGTAGCTTCTATTATTGATGATGTTCTTGTATCACCTTCCTGTGGTTGTACCTACACTATCTCTGTAATCTTATCTGAGTATATTGGAAACCGTGTTTACTGGTATTGGAAGTAGGAAATTCAAATGGAATACCAAATTTGAGAGACACAGGGTAAAAAAAGAGAAACAACTACAAAAGCAATACTTGCAAAACTGCTTGGTGTAAGTGAACAGAACACTTCCGGCGGGGGGGGGGTCTGAAAGGGGTGGGAGGGAGGGCGGTATGAGGGACAAGGTAACAAACAGTGCAAGAAATGTATCCAATGCCTAACGTATGAAACTGTAACCTCTCTGTACATCAGTTTGATAATAAAAATTTGAAAAAAAATAAATAAAATATTGTTCTCAAGAAAAAAAAAAAAAAGAAACACTCAGTGAGAGGAGACTGCTAGATGCTAGATTAGATGGAAAGCAATACTGAATGTCAACCTTGACCAGTGACTGGGCATGGTAGCTAGTGCTGGTCATCTGAGTGACTGGGGAAAGCAAAAACAGAAGAAATTGTAGTCTTGGCTGGCCCAAACATGATTTGACACCCTATCTCAAAAATAACTAACCATAAAGGACAGCTTGATGAACTAAAAAACAAACATGTCTATCAAACACGAGTTCAAACCATGAGTTTATATCCTTGTATTCTCTCTTTATGTAATACATGATATATAGCTGAAAAATTATCTTCAGCATATTATCTTTACAACAAATATTTTCACCTTAACTATGAATTAAGTTCATTTATCTGATCTCATATGAAGCTATGATTTCCTTCTTGCTATCTGAAAATTCACCCTCCGCCTTAACAAAATCTCAATCATGGGTGATTATCAGTAGGTACATTTCAACCACAATCGTGTCTTTCCTTTTATTATTACAGTTATAGAGCAGTATTACTAAGTTATATCCAAGAAAATAAAATGTTGCTCAGAAAATATTCCCTTAACAACCCTATCTCTTCAAAGCTTCCTTCATACCTTTTATCCTGACACTACAAATACAAAGGTTCAGCATACATACACATCTATGGAGCTAGTGGAAAAGACAGAGACACAGATTTTAAGGATGTGAATTATCCAGTGGTTGAGCTCTAAGTCTGAACATGGCAGGCAGGTCAGCAGATTGAACAAACAGACCAGAAGAGCTGTTGCATTGATAGGCACACAGAGATAAGCCAAACTAACCAGAATGGGGATTTTAAGAGATGGAGATAAGAAACATATCCATAATGATGAGGCAATCAAACAATGAAGAAACAATTGAGGGGTACTGACATTGGAACAGAGGAAAGAACTCAAGTAAAGGAGCAAAATCACAGGAAAAGTGCTTGCCTCCATTCTGTGCACAGAAGAATAAAGTACAGAAGCACATAGAGACAGTGAAACAGCTGAGAGAAACCCCTGCATGACCCATATAAATCTTATGGTTGACTAGAGCAGTAGGTTGCAGATGGCAAAAAAAGGGATCTTAAGCCATAGCAATAAGATAACTGAACCCACTCTGTTGTTTCCAGCCCAGCAGATAAACTGGCCCCAATAAAACATGTACAAGGTTTTTTGTGTCCTACATTGTCATTTAATAGCAGAAGGCACAGCCAATCATAAGGAGAGTTTCAATTATGTTTCAGAATGTGGTACTGTTGAAAAACCTCATACTCTTAAAGATTTACATTGGAAGCAACATCATTGTATAGCACATAATATTTAAAATAAAATATAAATCTTTTTATGGAAAACAATGTCTTATTCTTAGTTATAAATTAATTTTGATAAAAGAAAATGATTATTAACCTGTGACATACTAGCTAATCCTGAAATTTCTCCAATCCCCTTGGTCAAAATGGTCTGCATTAGAATTTTATTATTGGACATTGGCCACAGAGCCCAATTACCTTTTATTATCATTCAATAGGAAACCATCACAATATGAAGTATTTTGAACTAACACATACTAAGTAAATATTTTCCTACCAATCTGTCTTTTCAGTGCCTCCTTAATATCTTTGTTCCTGAGAGTGTAGATGAGAGGATTCAACATGGGGATCACCACCATGTAGAACACAGATATTACCTTGTTCTGGTCGGTGGAGTACATAGACTTAGGCAACACATAAATAAATGTAGTGGTCCCGTAGTACAGAGTGACTGCACTGAGATGGGAGGTGCAGGTGGAGAAGGCCTTGTGGCGGCCTTCTGTGGAGCGCATCTTCAGGATGGTGATGAGGATGTACATGTAGGAGAAGACTACGATCAGCACTGTGGAAAGAATCAAGGAGCCAACAATACTTGAGGCAACAAGTGTGAGGACACTGACATCAGAACAGGACAATTCAACTAAAGGAGAAAAGTCACAGTAGAAATGATTGACTCTATTGGGTCCACAGAAAGGCAAAAAATAGACACAAAGGTTGAAAGTGCAGCCATTGACTAAACCACCTGCATAAGCCACTATGATTAACTGGACACAGACTTGGGAGGACATTTTGGTTGAATAGAGCAGTGGGTTACAGATGGCCATGAAGCGATCATAGGCCATGGCAGCCAGAAGGAAGTACTCTGTTGCCCCAAAGAAAGCAGCTGAGCCAAGCTGGAAGGCACATCCATGGAAAGAGAGAATATTCTGTTTCACCATGAAATTAGCGAGCATGTTGGGTGTGACAGAGGATGATAAGACTATGTCAACGAAGGCTAAATGGCTGAGAAAATAATACATGGGATGGTGGACCAGAGAAGAAAGTCTGATAAGGAGAATTGTGCAGAGATTTCCAGATACGGTCACCAGGTAGATGCCCAGGATGATGATGAAGAGGATGACTCGAAGGACTGGATCCTGTGTTAAGCCCACTAAAATGAACTCTGTCACTGTTGTGTGGTTCCCCTCCACCAGGGAATCCATCAAACAGTGCAGCAGCTGCCAGACAAAGCTGTGGTGAAAAGATAAAAGTGTACCATAAATACGTAGCTGCATTTTGACTAATATATGTGTGCACATATGACAAACAAATACATTAATTACATTTTTACTCTAGAGTTTCAGAATCTGTGCTTTTATATCTAATGATTCAACTTAAAGTATTCTTAAAGCAGAAAAATTTAAATTAGCTACACACAAGTTGTTTTTGGCCCTCTACGTACGCTACAATAAACATACAGAGCTTAATCCTAAGATTTAGAAATAGGAGAATTATTGAAATGATAAAAAGTTTTCATGTACTTAACAAAATAGATTTGAAAATGCTAATAAAATTTGTAGCAGTGACTTAAATGTAAGTAAATATTTATCAATTGCTTACTAAGTTAACACCCAGAAGACTTAAAATTTTTATATAGTGCTCTTAAGTACTTTTATATTTCCATTTTATAATTGAGCAAATGTTAAGCAACTTCTCTAACGTTTCATAAAAAATACTAGAGGCAGTGTATGAACCTTAGGTAGGTTGAACTCAGCCAGTTTGTTCAGCAACTGCAACATAAATGAAATAATAGTTTCAATGAACAAAATAATTATTACAATGAAGTTGAGCACACATGTCAACCAGGGATATGGGATTCATTTTTCAGCTATTTGTTCATTTACAAAAGAAGTGCTTCCTTAGTCACATAGCCTACAAAGTCTATCAATAAAAATAGATCTTGCTTGAAGACCATTTTTTTATTGTAAAGGCGATGTACAGAGGGGTTACATTTATATCAGTAAGGTAATCAGTATATTTCTTTTCCAACAGTGTTACCCTGTCCCTTGCTTTCTCCCGCTTCCCCTCAGGGAGAACCAATGCAACCATGATACTCACAAGACACTATGTTGAAAAAGACCAATTTTTAAAATGGGAAATATGTTTTCTTAATAGGAAAGGAACAAATAGAAAGGAAATCATATTAAAGTTATAAATGAAGTTGCTAATTGTAAATTTATGAGGTATTTTTAATATTTCCATTTTCTTTCTCTTATCATCGCAAATGCTGACCTAATTATTCTGCAAAGTGTGTGCGACTAATATTTAGAATATAAATGTTAAGGTTTATTTTCTCAAACAAGATCTATTTCCTAAATGAAAGATTATTTTCTAATGGAGTATCATAGCATTAAGTAATGTGATCATCAGTAGTACAATGAGGAATAATGACTCAACATAGAAAGTTAAACAGTTTACCTGGTTTCTTGAGCTAAAGGTTAGTATGAATTTCATCAACTAATATTTTGGATTTATAGCATCGGCTGTGACCAACATGTCTGTAGTAGTATTCAAGCAATAGACAGAAGTTTTTCTAGAAGATAGTTACAGCAATTAATCCCTAAAAGCCTTTGAGAGCTAGTAAATATATTAGCATTGAGGCTGAGTTCTTAATTTAGATATGATGATTAAAGACTATCTTTGTTTCCATTCATATCTGTTGATAAATAAGGAATAGTGGGAAACTGAGTTATGCCTATTACCATGAATTTTCCTGTAAAAAATTAAGTTATCTCAGCTAAAGTGTTTGTTAACTTGTTTGACAGTGGATAACTTGATTTGACCTTCTCTGATTCTCAAATACAATGTATAAGTTAGACAAAATTTCACATTGTGATTTTTCTATGGTGCAAGAGGGAAACAGAAAAAGCAGTTGTACTCACAGAGGTCAACCATACCCTTGAGATAAGAATTCACTCATCTTACAGTAAGAAAAACACAGTTATTCTGACTATATAATGGCTGTCTGCCTTGTATTATTTGACTTAGGTGATAAACATCGATGGCTACAGATTCACATGAGCATTCAGAAATCCAGGGATCATTAGCATATTCTCAAGTGTATAATAAGCAGTTTATTTCACATAAACAAAAGTAATCTTCAAGGGCTCTGCTAATCCTCAAGAGTAATTTCTTTTCTCTGCATGTATTAATCACTTTTCTTTCATAATTATTCAGGATACACTATTAGAATGATCTCATACCTAACTTGTTCTTAGTTGACTTTGGTATTTCAGTGTAAAGTATATTAAGTTGGATATGTAAAATGGAATACTTAACACATCTTCCTCTCCATACTTTACAGTAATAGCTGTAAGACAACTCCACTAGCTACACTGAGAACATGGGAGAGATCATATGTAAAGATGAATTTTAATCAATTAATTAGGATGTACGCATGATCTTTATAACCAAAGGTATAAAATAAAATTTTGGAAGTTATATAGAGTATTGTGAGTGAAGTTATTGGATGACTTCCATGTGAGAGTCTTCTCAACATGGTAGCCACAGGTTAGTGTATTGTATGTTTTGATGGAAGATGAATGAATGATGATTTCCTGTAAAATGAAGAGTTAATCTACCTCACTTGCAAGCTGTAATTGTAGAAACTTCTACTTTAAGATTTTTACATTCCCACGATAAATGGGATGGATCAAGGGTAGAACTAACAAAATTCATTCAGAGCTTAACCTGAATAAGCACTGTGCTTCCTCTTTGCATGCTTTATCTTCTTCAAACCTTCCCAATGATTTCATAACTAATTATTCCCATTGTCCCGTGTAACAGGAGTTCCTTGGAGATGAAACTGTGATGATTTGAAGGGATAAAACACAGTACTTGGGAAGAGCTGATCAACTGTAAACTTGGTGGTACTTAAATGCAAAGAAATTGCAGAGAAGATGGAAAACACCACAAGAGAGGGGAAAAAAAGCAAAATAAAACAAAAAACACATATCAAGTATTCCAAGGGATAGTTGAATGAAAACTTGTGATTATATTGAGTCCCTTTAAGAGGCACTTCTCAGCTAGAATTTGAAAGACTTAAATGTGGACACACACACACACATACACACACACAAACACATAGGACTCACATACATTACTTATCATGCTGTTCAAATTCTGAAAAGAAGGAAATTCTGTTGTTCCCAGTACCACAGATGAAGTTGGGGGATATTATTCAAGCTGAAAGAAGTTGGTTGGCAATGAAACAATAAATGTTGTTCCCACTAAATTCAGGGAGAGCAAGGCCCACACTCATTTCTAGTGCTCAGTGTTCTCCTGGAGGAGCCAGGCGGACATGAAGGCAAGCAGAAAACTTACAATGAAGGAAGATCAGGCAAGGAAAGTAAAACCCTTCAACTTACAGACAGCAAGCATGTAAAAATATTAAATTGTGAGCAATGTCATTACTGGAGGAAATGGTTTAAAACAAAAAAAAGGAAAAATTCACAATAGATTAGAAAAAGAAGACTTATTTAAGAATACCAACAAACTGGCTCTAAATGTATAGAATCCTGATTCAAGAATTTGAGAATGGCAAAATTATAATTTGAGATTCATGTGCTAAATCAAAAACATGAAAATATTTTCCAACATTTATCTCAAAAATTTTTTATCATTTGGATTTATTTCTTTTCAACATTTTGAATTTTCTTATGAGTTGTGAAAAGAAAGAGAGCTATCTTGGGGTCCAGGCAATCCCAGCGCAAGCAGGTATGGAGTAAACTCTTAATGGCTCTGGTAAGCAAGATTTGCAATCTTTCCACTTCACCCAGTGTAATTGTGTCAATGATAAAAGGTTGGGAGGCACAAGAAAACATTTGTATGTGATTTGTTTGTTTTTGATAAAAGAGATTTATTTGTAGTGTATCATTAAGTGAATTGTAGAAAATCTAAAATATGATTCCATGTAAAGGTGAGAATACAGAACAATATCTGAAATGGTACAAAGGATAAATTAGAGCACATGAGTGATTAAATAATGTTTTAGCGACACAATTGTGTTAGAAATATCTCTTATTTTAATGCTGTATATTAAAAAAAAGAAAACTTAAAACTAAACAAAAAATCATCAAAGAAAAAGACCTGACACATACTTGCACTCAAAACCTCATAGCAATCCTAACAGGCTGAGCCCAGATATCTGAGATTTGTGTCCTGAGTGTAGAACCAAATTGTCATTAATGGAGAGCAGATCTAGAGTCACACTGAAAATTGGAGACCTTAGAAAACCCTCTTGTCATCCACTGAAGTATCTTCCACCTTACAAAGATGAAGGATCTAAGAGAAAATTCTTCAGTGCAATGGGAGCAGTTCAATAAGATGGTTTAGTGAGCATTCATTTAGTGTCAGGCACTATGCTACTATAGTAACCAGTGTCTTATGGCTAACCATACACTGTACTGTATAAAAACAGCATATACTTATGTAGAAGTGATACATTTATGCCTAACATAAGGAAAAGAGGATCAGAAGGCCAAAACCAAGGTCACTTATTTTAGCCAATATCGTAGAATAACACTTTGTACAGGAAGAATTTTTAACGGATGGTGTCAAATAGAAATAGTTTAGATAGACCATAACTTCCGCCGAGGTGTATTTTATCCATAAAGAAACTTCTGAGTCTGTGAAAGGAAGAAAACCAAGGTACTAGAATCCTTAACAACAAGGTAGGTGTGATTTTATGTATACCTTTGTAGGAAACCATGCAAATATGGAAGGGGAGGGAAGTATTTGAGATATTTTTAATAGAAAAGTAGAATGTAACACTAAATTGTTTTTAAAAAATTAAAATAACCTGCTGATTGCTGGTTGAAGAAAGACAGGAGAGAAGGGCCCGTCATTTCACCAGTATCTGCTTCTGACCATAGTCACACAAGTGTGTCAGAGGGAGGTTGGATGCAGTTCTCTCCCTTAGTCTGCTCCACTGTGACCTTGGGGAGGGAATTGTACTACTTTTCTGTTAGTGCTTTTCTGAAATGTGGCCCAGGGATATTCTCTGTTGACAAGATCACCCTTTTCCCATTTTCTGCCATAGGTTTGGTGAAGATTGCTACAAAGTGATCATACACAATGGAAGACAAATAGTCAGCTTAATCTGCCAGAGTACTCAGAGATAATCTCAATGTAAGAACAACACTGCCAACATTTTTATTGTCTGACCTACTTCATCATTTTCACAGAGAATAAATATCAAATCATAACTATTGGTATCACCTATCAGGAGAAACTCAAAAGTCAAAAGTAAAACTAAATGCCAACTTAAAATTAAGAAAAGTGAGGGAAAGTGGAGTCATAGGTTCTGAGGTCTGGGTAAGAATTTTGAAAGGGGCAACAGCCATCAAGATGCACTGTATCCATAAGCTTAAGGATAATAAAAGTATTAAAAACATTAGGAGTGAGAATGAGTGGAAACTGCTGAGTTTTAGATGAGGATGGACTGGACCGAAGGGACAGTCATTTCCCCAGTGTATGCTTCTAATACTAGCTAGGCTAGTGCTTGGGAGGGGACATGGATGAAGGTCACTCTTTCATTGTGTGGGACCTTGGATCTTGGAGTGGGAAGTGAACTATTTTTCCATTACTGGTTGTCTGAAATGCAGCTAAAGTATTTTCTCTTTTGTTAAGACCACTCTTTCTCCAGTTTTCCTGTAAGAACCATTGAATTTTTAAAATATTTTTATTATCACTGAGTAGTTTTACAAAGGAGTTTCAATTCAACCTGTCGGTTTATGAATACAACACATCTTGACCAATGTCAAGCCTTCTACAGTCCTTTCTAATCTTTTCCAACCCCATCCCTCTCCTAACTATACCTAGTTCTTTTTGTACATATGTACATTTAATAATCAAAGTAGAAAAAAAGTTAAATTATACAAATATTTATTGAAAGAAAATTAGAACTTACTATATTTATGCTATATAAAGTATATTTCAGAGTGAAGAGCTTATAATCAAAATATCATATAATAAATAAAGGAACCATTCTACCAAATATGCACATCAATACCAAATGTTTTTGTGTATATATATTTGTGTAGTATATTATATAAGTATAATATTCATTGCGTGTATATATATATCCATATATAATCATATATGTACATATGAATCCTGATTAGGATGATCCAATTTTATTAAAAATATAGCTATCATAATTTAGATATTAGGAAATAGCTTATTTAAAGGTTGTATGTAACATATAGAGATTTTAATAAAATCATCAAGAAGGTGCCTAAATGGATTCACTAAAAATTTTTATTAAAATTTAAAGAAGCATTAGCATCAGATCATCCAATCTTGTAGAGGAACTATTAGAGGAAATACTTCCAAAATTATTATGTGACGTTAGTAATAGAATAGAATGAAAACCCAACCAAGAAAGTTGTAAAGTATAAATACACTTCAGCACTACACAGACACAGAACTCTTTAACAAATAATAGCACATTCCACTCCTGTGCATTCATCCAGTAGACAACAAATAAGGCTACCCTAAAGCTACCAGCACAACCATGTTCTTTACAGCATTGTTTACAGTATAGCCAAGATACATAGTCAGCCCAGAGGCCCTCAGTGGAGGAATGAGTCAAGCAAATGTGGTTTATATACACAGTGAAATTCTATACCTCCATCAGGAACAATGGTATTGTACCTTCCGTTAGGAAATGGAAAGACTTGGAAAAATTCCATTAAGTAAAGGAGGGGAACCCAAATCCAAAGAAACATAGGTTGCAGTTTCCTGCATTTGTGATCGCTAGATTGTGTCTATAAACTGTGAGCAATACTATGGATGGCAAAAAATACATTGGGATGTGATAAATTATACAGTTCTCTAGGCATTCACAAACAGTGAGACATAGGAGGATATTCTTAGGAGAAGAATATGAAGGTTCAATGCCTATATGAATCTGATCATATAAAATAATATTAATTGAAATTAATTCCAGGAAATGGAAGCAAGCAGTTTTTTTCTTTGTTGCTGCTTTTGTTTTCTATTTCTTTGTCTTGTCTGTTTTCTGTGTTGAGGAAGGTAAAGGAAAAACTCAGAATTGGACAGAGGGTGAACAAATGCAGCAGTGCTATTCACTAAACACTACATTGAAAGTGAACTATACAACATGGAGATGGGGATAGGAGAGAATATTGGGAGAGAGCAAGGGAAATGGTAACATTCTTGAGAAAGAAATATGCTCTTTATCTGATTTACATAACTGTAAACTTTCTGTAAATCACCTTTGCAATAACAAAATACATTAAAAGAATGAGTCTTAAAAATGTTATGCTAGTATGAGAGACGAGGTAACAAACAGTACAAGTAATGTATCCAATGCCTAACGTATGAAACTGTAACCTCTCTGTATATCAGTTTGATAATAAAATTTTGAAAAAAAAGTTATGCTAATCAGAAGAAATTATGCTTTATTTACACAAATTATCCAGAGTAGGCAAAGCCAAAAATACAGAACAAGGAATAAAGTTTCAGCCTACAAAGTTAAGAAGTTTACCCACGTTGAACAAGAGGTTAATTTGAATCTCATTGCCCAACATTTGGGGCTTATAGTGTTGGCTTTGAGCAACATGTCTGATTCCTGTAGTAATAGAGCATTTAACTAACAGACAAAGTAAGCTTTTCTACAAGATATTTGCTAAGATTAAACCCTAAAAGTCTTTGAAATCTAGTTAATATTTAGCATGGAGGCTGAATGTTAAATTTCTATAAGTTTAAAGACTACCTGAGTTTCTGGTCATATGGATAGATGAAGAAGGAATCTTGGAAAACTGAATTATGCATACTTAATTCTGTGAGTTTTCCTATACTAAGATAACTCAACAAAAGTATATGTTTTTGATAGTGTATAGCTTGATTTGATCTTCTCTGGTTCTCAACCAGGATGTATAAGTTAGATAAATTACAGAATGTGATTTATCTCAGGTGCAAGAGTAAAACTGAAAAAACAGTTTTATGCAAAGAAGTCAGTTTTAGCTCTTGAAATAAGAATTCACTCATCTTAGAGTAAAAAAAATGCAAAGTTATTTTGATTATATACCAACTCCTCAGCCTTTTATTATTTGACTTAGGTGATAAACATCAGATGACTAGAGATTCACGTGTGCATTCAAATATAACAGTGATCATATCCTCAAGTGAATAAGGAACAGTCTATTTCACATAAGAACATAAGCAATCTTCAAGGACTCTCTAAATGCTCACGTGTATTTTCTTAATTAATCACCATTCATTTTATGATTATTTGGAGTACGCTATCAGTATTTTAAAGTAAGAGATATGAGACAATTCCACTAGCTGCTTTGAGGTATATGGCAGAAGTGGTATGTAAGGTGAATTTGAGACAGTTATTTAAGATGTCCATATGGTCTTTACAGCTTAATGTATAAAACATAAATTTGGAGATTATAAACAGAGTTGTGAGAGAAAAGTGATTTGGATAACTTCCAAGTGACACTAGTCTCCTCAGTATGTTACACAATGGTTCATATCTTGTATGATATGATGAAAGATGAATGGATAGTGATTTGCTATAACCTGAAGTTTCAATCTAACTTGTGTGCAAGCTATAATTTCATAAACTTCTACTCTGTATTTCTTAGGTTTTCATGATACAAGCGTGGACCAGGGGACAAACTAACCAACTTTCATTCAAATCCACCAAGTACTATGCTTCCTCTTTGCATGTTATCTTCTTCTCTTTTGTCTATTATCTTCTCTCTTTCTAATGATTCTGAGCCTAACTACTCTCCTTGTCCTATTTCATAGAAGTAGATGAAGTATCAGAGGACAGTACTTGGGAACAGATGATCAACTGTAAATTTGGGAGTACTTAATTGCAAAGAAACCAGGGATGATGGAACCCACCAGAAAAGAGAAAAGAAAATTAAAATAAAAGTAGAAAGCAAAAATTAGTGCCTACCTGCATAAGCTACCATTAAAGTACATGGGATGGTGAATTTGAAATTGTTAAAATGTTAAGTGAACTACCTAAGGTCAACAAAGGAAGTAGTAGAATCAGGTTGTGAGCCACAGGCAGATTGAACTTAGTTCATTTCTTTAGTAACCCACACTACACAGAAAATTTTATAATGAATTAATACTAGTTACAATGAAATTGAGTACACATGAATGGAAGGTTAGCTGATTAGTTTTCAGCTCTCTAACTGCTAATACATAAAACATGTGCCTCCTTGATCAGTTCACAATGCCTACCAATTTAAAAAGGTCATTACTGAAGGCCAGTTTTATAAATAAAAAATGAACTACCTGATAAAACAAGGAATAGAAAGAAACTTAAGTTAAACCTACAAATAACATTATATGGTATAAATTTATTAAATATTTTTGTTTTTATGATTGGGCTGTTATTTTCATATATTATGTGAAATATCAAATTACCTTCTGAATAGCTTACACTTTATGATTAAAAGTTTGCTTATTCAATTAAAGTTTGCTTATTCAAACACAATTTCCTGATGTGACAATACCTTCTAATTGAAATATTATAGCATTAAATAATTTCAATCCAATACACTGCTGAAAAAGCTTCAGCGTAAAAGTTAAGAGCTTTAGCCAGATTCATCCAGCTAGGGGACAATTCTAATCTCTTGCAATTTTTGGATTTTTATCATTCTCTTTGAAGCATGTCGGTGCTGGCTGGAAAAACTAATCAATTGCTAAACATTGTGGGTCTTTCTAAAAGATATTCCCACACTTTTTGTTATCTTTACAGTATCTATGCACTTGAAGGTCTCTCCCTGTGAATATAGATAAAGATATTGACAATATACAGTACATACAACCAAATAGTATATATGTCTAATATTTTTAGAAAATCTTTACTACTAGCTCTCAGAATGTTTCAAAGGTAGCAAATGGGGGCTGGGGATATGGCCTAGTGGCAAAGAGTGCTTGCCTCGTATATCTGAAGCCCTGGGTTCAATTCCCCAGCACCACATACACAGAAAATGGCCAGAAGTGGCGCTGTGGCTCAAGTGGCAGAGTGCTAGCCTTGAGCAGAAAGAAGCCAGGGACAGTACTCAGGCCCGAGTCCAAGCCCCAGGACTGGCAAAAAAATAAAATAAAAAAAATAAAAAAAATCAAAGGTAGCAAATGTATTAACTAAAAACAGTTCAGTGCTAAATTCACATATTGATAAAAACCTGTTGTGAATTTCTAGTTCAAGCCTGGATTAATGAGAAATTTTAGAAAACAGAGTTTTTATTTGTTCATGTAAATTTCATGCTAATCATTTCTGTTAACTCTGCTAAAGTTTTTCACTGGTTGACTGTTGATTCCAGGTGCCTTGTTTCTCAAGTAGAATTTATACATATAGTTATGTTTTCACAGATTGCAGTCATGTACAGTGGTTCAACAAGCTGTATTTATCCGCAGAAGCCAAAATCTTACCTCTTAAAGCAAGGATTTTTAGGTTAGTCATAGCATAAGACCGTTTTAGCCCAGTAGTTATGCCCATAAGAACAGATAAGATGATGCTAAGCAAAATGAACTCCACATTATGGAAAAAATGATATATCATTGTTGTAATTAATTTCAACATGTGATGTGAAACCGTACCCCCTTTTTTTCTCTCATATTCCCCTCCTATGGTTTTACCCCTGCTATCACTGTATCTGATCTCACTACCCGGGATACTGTATATATGTGTATTAGAACTAGGGTAGGGAAAGGGAATACCAAAATAGAGAGACAAAGGATAAGAAGACAGCCCATACCAAAAGTAATACTTACAAAACCATTTGGTATAAACCAACTGTACAACTCATTGGAGGGGGATAGGGAAATGGGGATGGAGGAGGCAGAGGAAAAATGAGGGAGGAGGTAACAAGTTGAATAAGAAATGTACTCACTGCCTTACATATGAAACTGTAATCCCTCTGTACTTCACTTTGACAATAAAGAAAAAATGCAAAACAAAAAGCAAGAATTCATTCACCTTACAGTAAGAAATGCAAAGTTACTACGATTACATCGCACCTTAGCTATCTTTTATTATTTGCCTTTGAGGATGAGATGGAAGATTCCAGGAAGTCACATGGAGGAAGTCACATGGAATTCAAATACACCAGGGATCATTATCACATCCTCAAGTAAATGCTGAGCAGTTTATTTCACCTAAGCAATGGTGATCTTCAAGGACCCTGTCAGTCTTCAAGTGTCCCTTCTTTATTTCCCCCCATTTAAGTATTAATCACTTTCATTTGACAATTATTTGGAGTACCCTATAACAATGATCTCATAGCTAAATAGTTGTTCTAAGTTAACTTTGATATTTCATCAAAAAGACATTAGGTACAAATATAAACTGGAATGCTTTCATTTCTTCTCCACATCTGTTCATCAATACTTTACAATGATAGATGTCAGACATTCTTCTACATACTTTGAGGAATATGAGAGGGATGACATTTAAAAATATTTAAGATATACACCTGATCTCTATAGCCAAAGGTATAAAATAAAAATCTGAACATTATATAGAGAACTATGAGTGAAATATGATTTAGATGACTTCCAGTTAAGACTTGTTCTCTCATAATACCTCAAAGCTTTGGCCACTGGTTAATGGCTTGTATGATGTGATGGAGGATGGTAGGATGATGATCTTCATCCTGAGGATTCAATCTACTTGCAAACTGCAATTGTGGGAACTTCTACTTCTTCTTCCTGATGTTCCCATGGTACATTGGGAGTGGGGATCATGGGTAGAACTAATCAACTTTAATTCAAAGCTTAATCTACTTAGCACTGTGTTTTACCTTTGCCCACATTATCTCGTTCAATCTTCTCATTAGTTCTCCCAATGAACTCCTGTATTCACAGTATCTTATTTCTTTTTTCTCTATAATTATATATTTATATTTAAATGTAGATGTGCATATATTTGTCTTTGTATGTGGTACATAAACATATATATTTTATATATGCATATATGTACATATATTATGTTATATATTATATGTTATATATAATTGCATATAATAAATCTTTAAAAATTGTATTGTAAAGCTGATATGAAGAGGGTTATAGTTACATAAGTCAGGTATTGAGTACATTTCCTTTTGACCAGTATTACTTCTCCCCTCATTTTCTCACAGTTTTTTGCCTCTCAGGCCCCTCATCCACAAGTGGTATAATTCATTTTCCACATAGTATCCAATGAGTTTCACTGCTGAATTAGTTCACCCTTTATCTCATCATTTCTGTACTTCTTCTGACCCTCCCCAAATCAGATAAACTTACACACAAGACATAAGGTACAGAAATCACTAACAGTGACAAATGGGGAAAACCAAAACAACCCAAATAGTAAAATTAAAAAAAAAAACTCTTGTTTCCATTTCTTGGAGTTCATTTTGATAACTCATTTTATATTATCATATGCACATAGCTATTGAGTCCTTGTGATGTGATATATACAAACACAATGGAGTTCTATGTCTCCATCAGAAAGAATGACACTGCCCTATTCGTAAGGAAATGGGAAGATTGGAAAAAATTATATTAAGCAAAGTAAGCCAGACACAATTAAACACATGCTTCATAGTTTCCCTCATTTGTAATAATTAGAATGTGCCTATAAGTCTACACGTAAACCCAAAACAGACTAAAAGATAAGAAATTACACTTGGACATGATTAATTAAACGGGGCTCTAAACATTTACACAATGAGACCAAAGGAGGATATCCTTAGGAGTGTCTTATTTCTTTTAGATGGTAGAACCAAGAATTACTTTGTACTGCTTGTCCAAACACACTCAAGTATTGAGATGAAATCTAGCTTTCAAATTCAGGTCAGATTGATTTTAGGATACATCTTCTGAGATACTACTGCCATCAAGATGTATTTCTCAAGGCTAGGCAATGATATTTCACAGGTATTTATGAGGTAATATTTTATCCATTGTTACTTTCAAAAATTTATTGAGCACTTATTTTGCTAGGAATGGGGTAAACATTGAAAATAATCTCATGAATGAAAGAACTCCCATGAATCTTAGTTTTCAGTGGAGAAAATTCTAGGGAATAAATCAACCCTATAAATGCAGAACATGATAGGTAGTCTGGAACAAACAAATCTATGTGATTCACATGTCTCATAAAAGTTAGTTGTGGTGATGTGGGAAATTTTAGTTGAGGTAGCATGACAAGAAAATCTCCATAGAACAAGTGATAATTGAACAAGTCAAAAAATCTACTGATATGGAGAATGGAGGTAAAGCTGGCCAATGGGAAGTAGATAATACAAAGAACCTGATAATTCCAGGAAATAAAAAGTAGCTATGGAAATTATGGGGAGACTTATGGCCCATGGGGAAGATATTTATATTTTATTCTAAAAGTAATGGAATGCTATTAAAATTTTAACCATGTTTAATTAGTTATGATTTGTTTCCCAGCTACTCCTCTCTAGGCAAAGTTTACTTCTGTAGAAGGCTATACCATCAGCCAAAAATCTGATAAGCCAGCAAGCTGGTCAAGCAGGCTGCTCCTATTCATCCCTAACAAAGCAGGTTCTACCCCCTCTGCTCCAAATGGCTAAGCTTAGGTTCACAATCTGCTTGCTACTGACTAATTTACATAAAGTGACCCTTAAAAAACTTTGAGATGAGGTTAATAGCCCAGGAGCTATTTCAAGAGGGAAAGGGGAAGGGGGGGAATGAGGGAGGAAGTAACAAATTGTACAAGAAATGTACCCACTGCCTTATGTATGAAACTGTAACCCCTCTGTACATCACTTTAACAATAAATAAGTAATTATTGAAAATAAAAAAATAAAACATTCTCTTGAGCAACCGGAGGTGTGTCTTCATTCCAGCTTGACATAACCAGTTAAGACAAAACCTTACTTTGCTAAATTCCTTCCTTATCCATACTAAGCATTTCCTCTTTCCTTTATTTACTTGTGATGTTGTCTTAGCAGAATATACAATTAATAGTCATTTCTGTTGCACAAAAAAATTGATCATGAAGAGAAAGTGAAGAATGGAAAAAGTGAGGAGACTACTAACAAATACCTGAATGATGCTTTAATGGTTTAGATATATGTAATGTAGTCAGAGGTAATGTCAAATATGCCAGGAAGGTCAGATAAGGAGGAAGTAAAATGTCTCTATTTTTAAACAATATACACATAAATATAGTAAATTATGAGATCTGTCTACACCATAACCCTAGGACTAATTTAGCAAAGCCATGGATGATAATATGATTAACATATAAAATATGAACCATATTTTAAATTCTTGGAGCAAGTGAATAAGAACTAAAAAGAGGAAACAGAAAATATATTTTTAAATGACAGGAATCAGTTGATGGAAATAAGCAAAAGTGTTTTCTTTCTTGTATCTATGATTTGTGGTTCATATTTTAGAGCAAACATCCCCCAAATGAAAATATCCTCTCCAACTCTTATATTGAGAATGTTTTTATCCTTTGAGTTTATATCTGTGTTACATTTTGCAGTAATTTTCTTACAGGGGGTGATATAAGGGTCTTTGGATTTTCCCAATATAGATATAGCCCTATTTTAGTAACCGTTTGTCTCCAGTTGGAGTTTTTGCTAGCAGGTCTGTTACTAGGAGCTCTAGGAAATATGAATCCTTTTTGGTGTCTGGAGGGCAGAGCTATCTGCCAGACCTTGGTTTACATAGCTGGTGCTGGGACTCAGGTCCACTTTAAGGTCTGTACATGGTGCACCCATTTTCTTCTCAATGGACAGGTGTAGTTTTCTCAGGTGTCCTGCAGGGCTTCAGTGAGTATCTGGGTGAGACTCTGGCAGGCAATATTGTTGCACTGTGTGACTGCAAGATGCTGAACTTGAGTCTCAGGGATGCTTCAGGGTCCACAGAAGATATGAGACTAAGATCTTCAGGATGTTCTTTGGGTTACATCTGTGCATGTTTCTAAGAGTTTGGGTAGCTTACGCTGAGCATATACAAATTAAAGACACTGAAGGTGAATAACAGGACCATTTTGAGACCCACAGTAGAGCATAGTTCAGTAGATCAGCCTTGAAGGGAAAAATATTTAGATAATTTTGTGGTGAAGGATGTATTTTTTGTGGTTGCTGAATCAGGCATTCATACAAGAGAAATGAAGTATAGGTATGGTGCAAGATACAGAGATGTCAGTGGAAGTGAGTTGTAGGTGTATGAGAAAGAGATAATGTTGAGATGCTCTGCTTACTGGAATTTGTCAAGAGTGGTAGGAATGAGAAGCCTAAAGTTAACCTTTAGGACATGCAGAGGAAGGCTAGGTATGGGATTGAATTGGAAAGTGCCCTTAATTGGAAAGTATTCTGCCATCGTGGTACTAACTCTAATCAGCAGATACGTTATTTGTTCTAAATGTGAGATTTACTTCTGGGAACCCAAGAACAGTGCTTCACTGTCATTAAAAAGAGAAAGGCTTTCCGAAGGTCAATGTTACATGTGGATGTCCCTTTGGGAGAGGCCAGCTAGGTTTTAATGAATCAATTGGCTCCATAAGTCATTTCTGTACAACAAACCCAAAGACATGTTTTCTCAAGAAAAGCTGCAGTTGTCCTAGAGGGTTTGCCATATCTGATTGGACATTTCTCTCTTCCCCATGCACACAAACATAGTCATCTTTCTTTTCATTGCTTTCTATGTAACAATGTTCCCAGAGGAGTGGATACATCCAGTGGCTCATAGTGCTGAGTATTTGGTCTCTATTGTCCATAAAAATAAGTGGAAAACATCTATTTTATAAAAACCCTGTTTGTAATTCAGCATCCACAGTCTAATTCTAAAGGGTAAGTGTAGGAACACGGGTTTTGTTAAGTTAAATTTTCATTTGTTCAAGAAGATATTGAAAATAAAAGAACTGCTTTTGCCAATTTTAGATCGTGATGCATTCAGCAAGAGAGGCTCTGTGCAATGGTCATTCTGGTACCCACAGGTCAGCCTGCCCAGGAGATCCCGGAGAGTATGGATGGTTGTGGCAGCCAAAATCTTCTAGTGTGAGAAGGTGAGTATATGGAAAGAAAATCAGAAAAAAACTGTTTTATACTTAAGATTCCACTAGGTTCACAGTCTGATGCCCTTAGATTGCTAGTGACAAATGCACTGAAGGGAAAGGTACCTGACTGGTCAGAATCGCTGGCCCAGGTTAAAGCTCACAAATGCCACAGCAAAGAGCACTAGAGCCTAAGTGTCCAGTGGAGAGGAAGGACAGGTCAAAACCAAGCATGAGGTCAAGTATTTACTTATGTGGATTTGTGGGGGGTGAAGAAAAATTATATTTCTCATAAAAAATGAGTAACTGGTAATCTACCAATGCATTTTTATTTAATTTTAAAGTAATCTCTAATGTACAACCAAAAAGTCTGTGCATCTTATAGATACTATTTCTTCATAAAACCTCTGTATGGGGACAAGGCTTCCAGTTTTAAGAATGCCAATACCGAGAGTCAAAGCAATCAATTGTCATGTGTAAATTAATATAGGTGGCAGGCCCAGGATCCTCTTGCTGACTCCAGTCTCCACGAGTCTTCCATCAGCACAGATTGGCCTATCATAGGGTGTCACAATGAAAGCACAGTTACCCTCACTGACCTCTGCTTCAGTGAGAATAGAAAGAACACCAAAGCTGCTCAGTGCTGGCCCTCCTTGCTCAGATGCTCATAGAAAATTGTGTTTCTATGAATATTCTGACTAGTTGCCTCATGTAAAACATCAGAGCATCATTTAACAGGGCAATTGAAGAAGTACAAAATTACCAAGAAACAAATCTATAGAGGATACATTTGGAAAAGCCATTGAAAATGACTATGAAGCCCCATGAGTACCATGCTAAAGAGTTTGGTTATGTTTCATATAATATTTCAGTTATGAAGATTAATCTGGCACATGAGAGCCCGTTCATTGATAATACTAAGTAAAATGTTAATTAATAACGGCCTATACAGCTAGGCACTGGTGACTGGTGCCTTTAATCTTAGCTACTCAGGAGGTGGGCATTGGGAGGATTTCATTCCAGGATAGCTCAGGCAAAAGCTCATGAAACCCCATTTCAAATACTAGCTGGGTGTGAAGGCTCATACCAGCTATGCAGAAGGCTGAGATTGGGAATATGATGGCTCAAGTTCAACCCAAGTAAAAATGTTTATGAGAACAATAAAGGCTGCGTCCAGGAGCACATATATGGTATATTAGCCATGCGGGATGCTTATGTATGAGAAAACACAGTCCACATGAATCCAGGCATAAAAACAAGACCATCTCTCAAAAATGAGCAGAACCAAAAAGGGCTGAAGGCATGGCTTAAGTGGGAGAACAGCTACTCAGCAAGTCTGAAGCCCTAAATTCAAACACCAGTAGCACCCCCCAAAATGGTATGTTCAAAGGAATACTAAAAAAAAAAAAATCATTGACACCTCCAAATGAAAATAAGCCAGAATGGATTGTGAGGCATTATTAAAGCTGAAGATTCAGAGGAGATAATTTCCTTTAGTGGTTAAGTAATATGCAAATAATAGAGGAAAACACTGCAAAAAAGGATTTGCCATTCTGTAGACCGTACCTGAAGGGATTGTCATTGGATGAACTTAAAGACAAGCAAAGATCTACACACATGAAAATTTTAGATACTTAAACAATTGAAATAATTTTTAAAATAATATTTGACAGAAATGCTTTACAATTACTTGCAGTCTTTGATTTTTACATAGATACATACATATTTCTTTTTTTAATTTTCACTAAAATTTACTATGGCTACTGAACTTTTTATATTTATTTCATAAATAATATTTATTATATATTTTTTCATTTCATTGAAAGTGATATACAGAGGGGTTACAGTTTCATACGTAAGGCAGTGGAGTGGGCACATTTCTTAGCCAACTTGTTACCTCCTCCCTCATTTTTCTCTCACCTCCTTTCTCCCCCTTTCCCCCTCCCCCTTTGATTTGTACCATTGGTTTATACCATGTAGTTTTGTAAGTATTGTTATTGCATTGGTTTGTCTTTTTATCCTTTGTCTCTCCATTATGGAAGAAGATTATAATAGCTATGTCCAGATGAACACATAAGATAATGCTGATTGAAACAAACTCCAAGTTATAGAAACAAGTGGTTTATCATTGTTGTTGTTATTTTCAACATGCCATGTTTTACCCCTGATATCACTGCAACTTATTTTAGTACCCTGGATACTATATATACATGATTATTATATCTTGTCATTACTTCTGCCTTCTTTGTACTGCTTCAGAACATGGGGACTTTGCCTTTTTCACAATAAAGTGACAACATGTTTAATTAAAGGTAGCCAAGAAAAAATGAATGGAATGATTTGGTTTAGTATTTTCATTATTGCAACTAAGAAGGATAAAATTACCTTAGCAAACAGAACACACTTCTTTTGAGTTATTGACTAAATAAAAATAACTATGAATGCAATTGTTATTTAAATTGATCACATTTACCATGTTATTTCCCAGATGTGTAATACAATTTGCAGATTTCTAGTTCTGGTAGTGAGGAGTTGAGAACAGCTGTATGTCTGCAAGAAATGCGTCATTTAAACTATGCCATAATTACCTAGCGAATTATCATACAGATCTCAAAAGTTCTGTTTCTTAGTAATTATGATGTAACATGAATTTTACATTGAAAATATTTGTATGTGTAATGAGAAAATGTTGAGGGCACATGTAAGGTTGAAAATAGCATTATTTCATGTTACATAATTGTAATTTGCTACAGAAGGAAGTGACAGATTGGAATGAATGTACTCTAATTATGAGTCACAAATCCAGCATGTTGGTTTCCAATGTGATTACATTAATATTTCAAACTGTTTTGCATAATAGCAAATATGTGTTAAATATATAAAGACACCCAGTGAGTTCACAGTAAGTATCCTCATTTATAATAAAAATTTGAAATTCCTTTCTCATTATAGTATCAATAACATTTTTATTTTTTCTCCTTTAAAAACAGTTATATTTAACCAACAGACATTGTGAAAAACAGAACAACCTAGATGAATCTTTTACATGTTAGCTGTTAGAGAGCATAAAACTATCACCCGCCCATTCATTGGTGGTTGTACCGGACTTCACATCAGTCATTACTTAATAAATATTATCGATACAAAGATACATAAAGCATAGATCAGCAGATGTTTGAGTTATGATTTTACCACTTTCTATGTCACATCTGAAAGGTATATAATCTCTTTGATTCTATTAACATGTTAAAAATGATGACTAATATTTTTTCTTCTAACTTTTATTCATTTAATGTACAAGTATATATCCTATGAAACATACTTTACTCATATTTACATACTCATATATTTATGACTACATCATTAGTTTTTCATTGAACAAATATTCTCAGTTATTAAACAGCAGTGTATACATCATATAATACCCAACAATTGTATTAGTTAAAATTATCTGGATGATGAATATTATTTTAAGGAAAGTATAATTACCATCATATATTTGTGAGTGTGTATAAACTGTTTTTAGTACTGTGCTTATCATTTAAAAGACATGTAATGAATATTAGTTATTACAGAAAATTTTCTTTGCAAAATGATTTAATACTCTTGTCTTCCAATACAGAGAGTACATTGTTTTATTTACTAGTCTTACATTCTTATTACTAGGTTTTAAAGAAAAAAAAACAATGCATGAGTGAATATTTCAAAAATTTTGGCTAATGCCAATTTTAAAATTATAGGCTCACCACTGTCTATTAATATGTACTTGTTTTTGAATATCATTTTAAATGACATTTCTGATATAATAATGAAAATAAAACAAGCATAAATTCCTTTACCAGAGGTTTGTTTTGACGACAACAATATTACCTCATGGATTCCCTGGTGGAGGGGAACCACACTGCAGTGACAGAGTTCATTTTATTGGGCTTAACTCATGATCCATTCCTTCGAGTCATCCTCTTCATCATCATCCTGGGCATCTACCTGGTCACCATATCTGGAAATCTCTTCACTATCCTTCTCATCAGAGTCTCCATTCAGCTCCACCACCCCATGTACTTTTTCCTCAGCCATTTGGCTTTTGCTGACATGGTCATTTCATCTTCTGTCACACCCAATTTACTGGTTAACTTCCTAGTGGAGAAAAATTTAATCTCCTACCCTGGATGTGCCATCCAGCTTGGTGCAGTCATTTTCTTTGGGACAGTTGAGTGCTTTCTTCTGGCTGCCATGGCCTATGATCGCTTTGTGGCCATCTGCAACCCGCTGCTCTATTCAACCAAGATGTCCACACAAGTCTGTCTGCAGTTACTTGTAGTAACTTACATAGGAGGTTTTGTTAATTCTTCCTCCTTTACCTTTTCCTTCTTTTCTTTACTCTTCTGTGGGCCAAATCAAGTCAATCATTTCTTCTGTGATTTTTCTCCTTTAGTTGAGCTCTCCTGTTCTGATGTTAGTGTCCCTGCCATTGTTCCCTCCTTTACTTCTGGCTCCATCCTTGTGGTCACAGTGATTGTCATAGCTGTCTCCTACATCTACATCCTCATCACCATCCTGAAGATGCGCTCCACTGAGGGCCGTGGGAAGGCCTTCTCCACCTGCACCTCCCACCTCACTGCGGTCACTCTGTTCTATGGGACCGTTACATTTATTTATGTGATGCCCAAGTCCAGTTACTCCACTGACCAGAACAAGGTGATATCTGTGTTCTATGTAGTAGTGATCCCTATGTTGAACCCCCTCATTTACAGTGTCAGGAATAATGAAATTAAGGGGGCACTGAAGAGAGAACTTGCTAGGAAAGTATTTTCTCAGTAGAGTTTGTTACTTTGTAAAATGTCATAATAATGGTATCCCATAGAAATAATAATTAAAGAAACAATATCTGTAGTTTAAAAAGTGCACTTCAATGATATATGATTACCTAGTGTGGAACTTTTCTGTTAATACAGGAATTCAATTTTAGGTCACATTTATATTTGGGGTTTGTAGTTTAAGTAAAATTATATTAAATTTGTAATTAAGAGCACAAATTGACATTAAAAACATATGGTGAACATACTTTTAACGTCATTTTCATGTGTTCTCAAAAGTTGTCCTGTGCCATATGTTATAGTTTATGTATATTCTGAAAAGGTGATGAAGAGAAAGCCACTCCAAGATATAATAGCAGAAGTGTTTCCTAACCTAGAGAGAGATACACATGTAAACATAGAGGAGGTCAGAAGTCACCCACCTGTCAGATACAACTCAATCAGATCTACTCTAAGACATAGGCAAGTTTCAAACTTCAAGACAAAGAGGATATCAACGCAGCTAGAGAAAAGCCACATACAACACACAAGAGTGATCTAGCTTTCCTGATAGCACTTTCATATATGGATTTCAATGAACTTTATCTCATTGACTGTATGAATGGAATGTGTGTTGTGCAAGGTCAGACAATGTGGGGAGAAGAGTCGTTGATTCCTAATCTGTAGTTAGATAGGCAGAAAAAGTGAGGGAATAACCTTAAAAAATTAAGCAAACACAAGAAAGGTGAGAGTTCAGTGATTTACCTTCCTCATGAGAAGTACAGCCAATCTTTCAGGGAGTCAATAGTGCGATGCTACAAATCCAAGCTGGTTCTTTCACATTCCTTTCCTCTCCCTTTATACATAGAAGGTCTAGAGTTCTGCACTACTGGCATTGATAGTTGTTGCTTAACCTGGGTCCAGCATGCTGGCCCACCCAACAATCCTTCCACTCAATGCAAGGATCAAACCAGAAAGAACACAAATGCTGCCTAGTAGTTGGCCTCTTAGTTCCTCAGATCAGTGTAAGTTCTGTCTGAAAGGAAAAGTCTCAAGAGATCTGAAAGTGATGGCGGAATGATAAGAAGCAAAGATGCTTGATTTTAGAAAAGGGGTTATGTGGGCTTAATAGCTCTCTTTAAAGTCTTCAACATTTTATATCAAAAGTAGACCTTTATACAATCAAGTTCATGATTCCCCAATCAAAACAATTTAAAACAGATTTTGTTCATGGTAGAGCTAACATGAAAGGCAGTAAGTAAACTACCTGTTACTAGAGTAATTCAAACATACTCAATGAAGATTTTTTTTTAGTATGTGCCTATAAATCTACAAGTAAATACACTGGATAGTTAACAAAATACACTGGGACATGATATATATATGTATATATTTACATATTTACATATATATATACATATATATATATATATGTCTCTAGGCATTCAGACACAGTGAGACCAAAGGAGGATATTCTTAGAAGAAGAACACAAAGCCATGTGCATCTGATGATATAAAATGATATTGATCAAAATAAACTCCAGGAAATGGAAACAATAGGTTTTTTCCCTAGTTGCTGTTTTTTTTTTTTTCCTTTTGTCTTGTTTGTTCTTTTATCTGTCTTGGGGAGGGCGAGGGAGCTCAGAAACAGTGAGACAAAAGGTGAACAAATACAGCAGTTGTACTCACTAGATACCACATTGAAAATGAGCTATACCACTTGTGTGGAGATGAGAGGGAAAACCGGGGAGAGAGCAAGGGAAGGAGTGACATTGTTTAAAAAAAAAAAGTACTCTTTATCTTACTTGTGTAACTGTAACCCCTCTGTGCATCACCATTATATGAACAATAAAAATGCATGAAGAAAAATAAAACACATTCCTTAATAAGTTGTAGGATCTCAATTATTGATTTTGTATACCCTAAATTCAGTATAATTGGTCAAAGACCTTTGTCCTCCCAGCAGAGAAACCAAATACTTATCTATCCTAAATGAAGAAAATTTAAAAAGTTTAAAGAATTAAAACATCTTGAAGAAATCATGCCTTACTAACTCTGTTTTAATGCCAACAAACATTGCTTTTGTCCCAATGGGTTCCAATGAAATGGAAAAGCATGAAGAAAGTATAAATTCTAATAAAAATGTAGCCCAGAACTAAAAATGTCAATAACAAATGGGAAGCTATTTGCTTTAGCATTTTCATTTTTTGTGAATCACATTGAACTTCTTTGAACACATCCCTTTGAATTACTGCCTTAAGGAAAAGAACTGAGGGCTGGGGATATGGCCTAGTGGCAAGAGTGCTTACCTTGTATACATGAGGCCCTGGGTTCGATTCTCCAGCACCACATATACAGAAAACGGCCAGCAGTGGCGCTGTGGTTCAAGTGGCAGGGTGCTAGCCTTGAGCAAAAAGAAGCCAGGGACAGTGCTCAGGCCCTGAGTTCAAGGCCCAGGACTGGTAAAAAAAAGGAAAAGAACTGAGAATTGGATTCTTATTTAAATTTATTTTGTTTGGTCATTTTACTTCCCTGTTGCATGATTCAATTTGTAAGATGCCTAGTTCTTTTCCATCCACTGTTTTTCTTTTTTCCTTTTGGAAAATTATCTTTAAGTAGTTGTCCAAAGTAGATGCCATTTGCCTACTTCTAATAGTAGAGCATGTAAGCTGTTAAATGTCCCAAAAGAATGATGACCAGTTACATATATAAGTAAACATTTTGGATGGTATCTAAGTGTACATAAGTGTATTAACCAAAATATGGTATATTCAGGAGAGAATGCAAAAACTAACTCATAGTTCAACAAAATAAATACCAGGAAACTGGTACTTGAAACAGAGAGTGGGATCAAAGGGGAGAGGGAGGCAGAAGGCAGTCATAAAATTCAATGTATATCCTACAAAATTCAGAAAGTTGAGGGAAGTGAGCAGAATGATGGAAGGGGTAATCAAGATTCCTTGTATTCATAAACTACTTGGTTGAATGGCCACTCCTTTGTGCAACTTAAAGATAATAATATAAAAAGGTCTACTCCCTCATTGCATGATCATGCAGGTCACAAAAAGCATGTTTGTGAAGAAATATACTGTAACACAAGTATTTTTAATTGTTACAAAGGTGATAAACAGAGAGATTACGTATACATAAGTCAGATAATGAGTACATTTTTTACGGACAATGTCACCCCTTCCCTCACTCTCTGCTCGTCTTTCCTTCTCATTGCTACACAGAAACTGTCTAGTTCATTTTCAATATAGTACCTTATGAGTACCACAATTCTTATATCAAAATCAGAAGTCAAAAGAGTCCAGCTGAAAATATATTAGATGAGCACCGCACTATCCCATCCCTAGGGAGGAGGGGTGGGAGGATTTGGAGAGTGAGGCCAGCCTGGTCTACAACAGGGATTGGAAGCGAGGAAGGCTGTCTTTTTTTATTATTATTATTATTATTATTATTATTATTATTATTATTATTATTATTACAAGTAAACTCAATAGATAGTAAAAGACATATAACTACTCTTGGTCATAATTAATTACACAGCACTCTAAACATTCACATAGTGAGATCAGAGGTGTACATGCACTATCTCTGTATCTTATCTGAGTACATTGGAAACCATGTATACTGGTATTAGAACTAGGAAACTGAAAGGAAATATCCAAATCGAGAGACACAAGGTAAAAAAGACAAATGACTACAAAAGCAATACTTGCAAAACTGTTTGGTGTAAATGAACTGAACAACTCATAGGGAGGAAAGGGAAAAGAGGAGGAGGGAGGGGGATGAGGAAGGAGGTAACAAACAGTACAAGAAATGTATCCAATGCCTAACGTATGAAACTGTAACCTCTCTGTAATTCAGTTTGACAATAAAATTTAAAAAATAAATCAATAAATAAAATGAACTCCAAGAACTGGAAACAAGAGGTTTTCTTATTGTACTGTTTGTATTTTTTTTCCTTTTTCCTTTGGTTTATTCCCTTTTGTTGCTGTATTTTATTTCTGTACGCTTTGTCTTGTATGAGTCTATCTGATTTAGGGAGGAAGAGGGGAGGCACAGAAAGAGTGGGACAAAGAGTGAACCAATTCAGCAGGGATGCTCACTAGACACTATGTTGGAATGGAACTATACAACTTGGGGGGGAGACAGGAGGGAAAAAAACTTGGAGAGAATGGAGAGGGTGACACTGTTCAAAAGAAAATGTACTCATTACCTGACTTAGACAACTGTAACCTCTTTGTACATCACCTTTACAATAAAATTTCAATTAAAAAAAACCTGGCCTATAGCACTTATTCATATCATTTGAATGGGAGTCATTGTAATTTTTTAAAAAGTTTTCTTAAAAAATAGCAGCTGCTAACTACACATAAAACATACTCCAAAATATTCTCTGGATAATTGTGAGGCTAGAAAGAAAGTACAGGCATTCAACATAGTATCCTTGGTTCAGAACCTAGTAGTAAGAATATAAGAGACACCAAATAAATATTCGTTGAATTTGAGTTCAGATGTAACCAATAGCTATTTGATGAGTAACGGCTCTGTCCCAGGGCCACTGTACTTCAGACTGCAGGCAATGATGTGAACTTCCCACATCACTACTCTCACCCACTTACCAAAGTTTCAGCCACTGGGTTTCCAACTCTCAATGACCGTTAATTCCAAATTTCTTTCATGTTTCAATTTCAGTATCATTTCACAAATGAACCCTTTTTGGTCTTCAAGGACTAAAAACTTAGTGGAAAAGTGGAGTCTGGGACTTTAGGCAATATGACAGGATGAGAACTTGGAGGTTGGATGACAAAGACACCAGGACAGCTAAGACCTATGAGGGCAAGTCCTGGAGTGGAAGAAAACTAGGAAAGTGAGCATGAGATTTGAAGTGTAGCTTCCCATAAGAAATGCTATGACTCCTAGGCTGCATGAAGTCTGGTGAGACATCAAAATGTCAGGTAAAGTGCAGCCAGTGGGAAGTCGAAGACCTGAGTTCAGCAGAGATTTTGCCTTTGTGTAGTACACATTAACAGAGTTAGATAGGCCACTAAAGAAAGAAAAAGAAACAAGCTAAGATCTTATGAGTAGCACAGAAAAGGAATGAGAAGCTCAGTAGAAGTGTTTTAGTAGTAAACTGAACACTTCAGAAAGAGGATTAGCAACTGAAAGACAGGTCAATAAAAAAACACTGGTATTGTTCAATTAATAAATAAATTAAATTAAAAAAAGAAAGATATGAAAACTGAAAAAAAACTGGTATTACAGAATGAAAATATAATCAGTACAAGAAATACATATAATAAATTAAGAAAGCTCCAACATATATAATAAAGTGGAATTAAAGGAAAACAGAAAGACAATGAAACAATAAAGTAGAAAAAAATGTTTGGAGATAGATCACTGGTAAATATTCAAACGGGTAAATAAAAATGAACTACCCATCCATAGAACTTTGGTAATTCCAAACAGGAAAAGTTTAACAACAGCTACTCTTATGTGAATCACAGAAAGATTTTAGGAAGCCCAAATCAGAAAAGAAACCGTGGAGCAGTACCAGAGCATTTACCTTGCATAGGTGAAGGAAGCTCTGGGTCTAATCCTTAGTTCTGCCAATCAGTTGATCGATTGATTGATCCATCAATCATCCAAATAAATGGAAAAACTTGCAGGTAGAACAAGATAGAACAAAATAAAATATCTCTTAAAATGAAGGGGCAAAAAAGAATTCTTCAGACACAAAAAAACTACTAAAACTCATCACTAGTAGACTTGTATTAACTTGTATGAAGATGGAAGTAAGTTCAGGGTTGGTGTTGAAGCAAGGAATGAAGGATAGCAAACAGAATACACATATAGGACACTAGGCAAGGTACAAGAGACGAAGAAGCAGAACTTTGGAGAAATAATTGAACAAACTTTCATAGGTAAGAAGATGATGCCACTGTCAGTATCTATGTAGCCTCAGTAATATGGGAAAGAAAGCTCTCTTGTGTAGTTTTTTTTTTAGAAAACACTTTATTGGAGAATAATTTACATACACAAAATTTAAATACGTAGGTTGGTGACTTTTGACATAGGTGTACATCTATACAATCACCACCCTGATTGTAACAGACAATTATTTCATCACCCCAATAAGTTATCTCTTGCCTCCTTGTTTCTAATCATCTCCCATACTTTACTGTGGTTAAGTGTTTTACCGAACCTTGAGACATGGCTATTGACAGCCAAAATCCTAATCCAGTTCAGAAAAGGAAAGTTTTTATGAAATTTGCATACACTAAGCACCTTTGAACAACATATCAAGTCATGATGTTTTAAAATTCCTTCTAGACTTCTAAGTAGTAATCTAAAATCTATAATAAATACAAACCTTTAAGAAAGTATAGAAAACTGTACGAGAATTTTTCTACTGTTTTTTAATGGCAATATCATTATCATGAATTTTTATTTACTCATTCTGCTTGGGAAAACCTTTTTACCATATTAATGCTTCCTTTCTTTCCTTAGGGATATCTACTAATACGCATACTCAGCATCTTCCCAAGTCTTCACTTCCTCCTCTTCCCAGAGTAAATTAGCTGATATCAATTTAGGGGTAAAGACTAGATATCCAATTTTAGTAGCTGTTTTCAGGGATGCTATAACAATGTGCCATAAACTGGATGTCTTAAACACCACAGATTCATTATTTTGCAGTTAAATACAATATCAAAGGGTTGGCAGGATTAGTTCTGAGGTTTATGAGAGTCAGTTCCACATCTATCACCTAGCGTCTGGATATTCAAGATCACCTTTGGCATTATTTGGCACATGGAAAAATCATGAAGATTTCTGCATTTATGTTTAGATGGCATTCTCCTTGTGTAATGTGTATGCATCCAAAATTTTCCTCTTATCAAGAATACCAGTCACACTGCATCAGGAACCCAGCCCATTCAGATATGACGACCTATTTCCAAATAAAGTCATATTCTGAGGTAATGGGAAAGTAAAGTCGTGAGGTAATGGGAAATCAGTTTTGGAAGGATGAAACTCACCTTCAAACAGCATTCCAGCCCTTCTTCCTCCTTTCTCTTCAGAGCAACCCTGCCATCAGTACTCTTGCTGCTTTTGGCCATGCTGTGAGTGGATAAGTAAGATGTTGCACTGGACAGAATCCAATGTCTGCCCCATGATAGAGAAGGAAAGAGTGTCAAATTCTAAGATTCAAACCATGAATATGAGGTGCAGGTTTAACACAGTGGTAAAGTATATACCTAGCATGAGCAAGATATGCTCATACACAAACTTCTATACACAATAAAATATGTGTACATAAATATAAACCATATTCTTTGATATCAGCTCTGAACATTGCTACAGGTGATATTTTAGTCTCCCACATTCTTTTTTTTTATTAGTCACTGAATAGTTGATTCAGAATTTGGGAGAGGAAGAGCATACATCTACACCTCCACTTAAAATAAAAATGTACAATACCAGGTGCAACCACATCTCTTATATATGAATGGTTTGTATCCATTAGAATTGAAAGATGGAGCACAAAGTTCTGTATGGAATTATCACAACCCATAGGGGAACATTTAAGCTTCTAAACTAAAGGGATTTTGTTAAAGACAAGATTGATACAAGACTTATCTCCTTTTGGAGAAAAGCAAGAAGCTGACTATGTAGATGGGTAGAGAGGGAAGTCCACCCCAATTCTACTGAAGTACCAGGCCTCACAAGATGTGTACTGAAAGGAATAGAAGGGGAAAGAATAGCTTTAAAAGAAATGGGATGAGTCCAAGTGTAGTTCACTGTTTTGAGAGCTTCAAAGAAAAGCCTACCATTGCCAAAATATAGAATCAACCCAGATGCCCCTCAGTAGACAAATGGATCAGGAAAATGTGGTACATATACACAAAGGAATTTTATGCCTCTATCAGAAAGAATGGCATTGCCCCATTTGTAAGGAAATGGAAGGACTGGGAAAAACTTGTACTAAGTGAAGTGAGCCAGACCCAAAGAAACATGGACTCTATGGTCTCCCTCATAGGGAATGATTAGCACAGGTTTAGACTAGACACAGCAGAGGATCACAGGAGCGCAATAGCTATGCCCTTATGAACACATAAAATGATGTTAAGTGAAATGAACTCCACGTTATGGAAACAAGAGTTATATCACTGTTGTAATTACTTTCAACATGCCATGTGAAACGTAGCTTTGTTGTTGATGATCCTCTTCTATCCCCTTCCTGTGGTTGTCCCCGCGCTATCACTGTATCTCATCTGAGTACCCTGGATACTGTATATAATGGTATTCGAACTAGGGAAGGGAAAGAGAATATCAAAATCGAGAGATAAGGGATAAAAAGACAAATGACTCCAAAAGCAATACTTGCAAAACCATTTGGTGTAAACCAACTGAACAACTCATGGGGGAGGGGAAATGAGGGAAGAGGTAACAAATTGTACAAGAAATGTACCCACTGCCTTACGTATGAAACTGTAACTCCTTTGTACATCACTTTGACAATAAATAATTATTTAAAATAATAATTGGATAATAAAAAGAAGAAAAGCCTACTAGAGAAGTTCATCTTCCCTCCATGGGTCAGAACACTGTCCTGATCACCATGTGGATGGTTGCTGGCCTCATGGAATAAGATGAGGTCAGCCCAAGGGGACCGCGGTGAGGTGTGGAAAGGGGCAGACAGTTGATGATGAACCCTGCTGAAGAGCCACAGGCAAAGGGCAAGATGAAGAGAATGGCCAGAAACAGCCAATGAAAAACCTCACCAGGCAAAGTACAACTTCCCACCATGATGCTGAAGTGGCCTTTTCCTATGAGTCCAAATTTAGAGCGCTGTCCCTTTGCCAAGGGCTGTCTCTCTACTAATTTCAGCCCCAGAATTATTGCTCTGGGTAGGATTAAGGACTCAATGATGAAAGTGAGAAGTCTAAATGAAGAAACAG